>NW_017673333.1:67102-108705 GCF_001879085.1 Nicotiana attenuata
TGCCGAAGGCGCGCCCCTCTACACGCAGTCCATATAAAACCTGGACATCCTGCAGTGTGATAGTAGCCTCTCCAGTGGGCAAGTGAAATGTATGCGTCTCCGGTCGCCACCGCTCTACCAAGGACGTGATGAGCGACCAATCAAGCTGCATCCGTCTAAGCTGAAAAATGGTATATAATCCCGAAGTGTGGAGGATCTCTACTACGCGCGGATGGAAACTATGCTCCGCAATTAACTCCCACAAATCATCAGGCCTCCTGGGGCGGAGAGGCTGCATCGCTAACTGTCCCTCCCAAACATAGGATGACCTATGGTCGCCCTGCAGCACTAGTAGCTGATCCTCGGCAGGTCCAGGATGCGCAGGCGGAGGAAACGCCATGTCGTCTGCTATAATTTAAACAAAATTAATTGTTTGTGTTAGTGTAATAAATTAAATTAAGTATGATTTTTGAAATTGGAGATAATAGTTATGTATGGGTTCCAGGCTTGATTTTTGACACCCGGTGCCACCGAATAATTCTTAATTATTATAAGTCTCAATTTCAACATTTTTAGATTTTTATTAACTTAATAAATTAAATTAAGTATGATTTTTGAAATTGGAGATAATAGTTATGTATGGGTTCCAGACTTGATTTTTGACGCCCGGTACCACCGAATAATTCTTAATTATTATAAGTCTCAATTTCTACACTAAAGGCTCTACATTTTACTACGCTAAAAGGCTCTACATTTTACTTCGCTAAAAGGCTCTATATTTTACTTCGCTAAAAGACACTATATTTTACTACGCTATAAGGCTATACAATATGAACATAACATCAACAATACAAATAAACAAAATAAATAATATTATTTAACACAAACAATCAAGTAGCATTTTTGGTCACAAACATAACATAAATTCGGATATCAAATAAATCAAACCGGGTATATAAAAGAAACAAAATTAAACACTAACATAAAAAAAATTCACATGGAAACATACTAAACAAACAAATGCATGACTATATGAGTTTCGGCATAAACTAAATTGAAATACCTCGATGTAAATATTATTGAAATCGAATTTTTGCACCCGAAACACGCAATCCAAAACTTCTTTTGTGTGTGGGACCTACACTTCTTGCTCTTTATGGGACGGATGGGGCCGAAATTATTTTTTTTTAAATTGTAGCCGGGGTGGGGGACCAGAAAGTTTGAGTTATATTTTTTAATGGAGATCGTTTTCTGTGGGAAGAAGACGACCCGTTTTTATATTAGGGCAATTCGTAGTTCAGTACGACGAATTGTAATTCGCAGTACTGTACTACGAAATGTCATTAAATTTTTTTTTTTTAAAACTGCGAAATGCCTTAACGGCAAAAAATCCGTTAAGCCAATTCGCAGTATAAAACTGCGAAATACCCATTAATATACCTTTTTTTTTTTCAAAACATTAAAAAAGTACTTTTTGTACAAAAAATTATCATTTAAGTTTCGGGCTCTACAAGAAGGGCTGGCCTATTAATGAATTCGATAATAAATAATTTAACATGCAAACAATGTTATATGCTTAGAATGATACTTAAAATGATAAGACACTAAGATAGTTATCTCTTAATGCGTGCCAACTGTGCAACAGAGAATTTAATCTCGTTATATACAGCAAAATCCAATCAAGAGATGATAAAAACTTATGTCTTCCCCAGGAAGGTGAATTATAAAAGTAGCTATCATATAATCCCCTAGAAGTCACATGAGAAAAATAAAAAGTTTTATTTGTCATTCATGTATTCTTTGATCCCAAGAATATATAGAAATAAACATGCAAATATCAGTATTCATTTTCTCCATTCTCAAGATATGAACCAAGTTTGTTTGGTTGTAGCTTCTCGGTAAAGTCTATATATATATATAAAGAAAAGAAACGAAACTCCAAAAGCTATGCAAAAGGATACCATTCCTCGAAGAATTACATAAAAATGTGGGTTGTCTAGCTGACTTTGGCAGCCATACCTCGACCCAAAAATGGATAAAAAGAACACCAATATAATTGAAAACATTATTTGTTTATGAAATATGATCATTGATAATAGGCTAAGTCTAGGTGATTTGGCGATTGTTTATGCTCCCGCTTGATTATGTTTCAATGTCATAATATGGTTAAATGATGAAAAATGCGCTCTAATTGTGAATTTTACACATTGCAGGATGGTGAGCCTATATGATGCCTTAAAGTTGTGATTGGAGTTGCATTGGAGCTAGAAAGACCCCTCGGAGCTGAGTGTGCGCAAAGACGAGATAACAAAGTGAAGAAAAAATGGCCTGAACTAGCGCGAAGCCTAGCGCGAGGTCTAGCGCGTTCGCGTTAGTCCAGAAGCGGGAGGCAGAATGTTAGGGAATTAGCGCGAACTTTAGCGCGAACATTAGCGCGTTCGTGCTAGTCCCAATTCCGGAAAGGGTCTGTTAGGGGCAAAATTAGAAATCTGGAGGAATTTTCACTTAACCTATATAAAGTCAAGCTCGCCCAAGGAGTAGAATATCAAGGTTTTCATAAGTCTAGTGCAAGAAAGAGGAGGCAAGAGGCAAGGAGGAGATTTGATCATCAAGTTCTTCTTTTCTTCCCTTTGTTTTTGCTATTTGTGATGAAATTGAACCTTATTGTGATGAACAGTAGTATGAGTGGCTAAAACCCATTATTCTAGGGTCATGGGTGAAACATGAATGTTGTTGTTTGAAGTTTAATTCGACAGAGTTGGTTTATCATATTGGGTTGTTTATTTAATTCTGCTTTTAATTAATTTGCTGAGTAGCTAACAGTGAAATACTATCTACGAATCTTTAGTTGAACTCGAAAGTGGGAACTTTAGATTGCATATAGAATTAGATAGAGCAAGTTCTTGAACCCGGACATCGGGGAACGGATTAGCAATTAGGATAGACATACCCAATTGCCTTGCTTGGTTGAAATACATGAATGGTAAATGCATTCTTGATAATCTTAATTCCATAGACATATAGGCATTGAGTTAACTTGAACAGGCGAGTAAGAACTCGACAGATTCTTATGAGTAATATCAACCCTGTCAATCAATAATCCAGATAAATCAATTAGTCGTTTTAAGCCAAGAGCACAACACGATTGTCAGTTAGCCCGTGACCCTGGAATATCCTTTCCTACTGATTGTTATTCGAAATTGCTGGTTGTTTGGTTAATTGTTCTAGTTAAATTATTGCTTGATAGTTTAGGTAGTAAATTAGTTACATCTCCATTTTGTGAAAAACCTCTTGGATAGATAAGTTAATTGAGTTTGAATCAGTCAACAGTTAATCACAAGTCTTCGTGGGAACGATACTCTACTCACTACTTTATTACTTGACGATCACGTGCACTTGCGTGAGTATTTTGATCGCAACAAGTTTTTGGCGCCGTTGCCGGGGACTTAGAAATTAGCTACTTGACTGAATTGAGCTTTTATTATTTATTTATTCAAGTTTTAATTTTCAGTTCACTTTGTTTGTGCTAATACAGGATTTTCTCTTGAATGCGAAGGAGTAGAAGCGCAAACAACCTCCTTCCTCTTGATCCCGAAATTGAACGAACACTTCACAGAGTGAGAAGGGAGGTGGACGCTAGAACCAGAATTGAAAGAGAGTTGGACATCGTAGTTCAACCGCAGCCAATTGAGATGGCAGGTAATGAGGAACGCGCGGTGATTGAAGCCGCAAGGCCCAGTCTGGCTAATATGACTCAGGCTATTGTGAAGCCTGATATCACTGGGCACTTTGAACTCAAACAATACATGGTGCAGCTGATCCAGTCCATAGGGCAATTTGTGGGTTTACCTCATGAAGACCTGCAGAGGCACATTCATAATTTCCTGGAAATTACGGATACTTATAATTATCCGAACGTTTCCAAGGACTATGTCAGGCTGACACTTTTCCCCTTTTTACTGATCGGGGAAGCTAAGGAGTGGTTGAATAAGGAGACTGTCCACATCATTGTCAGACGGACGAGGAATTAGGTCACACTTTTGTAGATGGGTTAGATGATGCATCAAAGTTGAATCTTGATTCAGCTTGTGGGGGTAGTTGCATGGCCAAACCGTACAATGAAATCCAAATCTTGCTAAATAACTTCACTGCTAATGATCATAATTGGCAAGGTGAGGGTGATTCACGAAAGGCAATTAAGCAGAAATCAGCTGGAGTACTTGAGCTCGACGACTTGACAGCCTTGAGCGCCGATATTGCAAAGTTGGCTAATCAGATGACTAGGATGACAATGCATCAACCACAACAAATGCAACATGTACAACAAATGGCTATTTGCTGCGAATTATGTGGTGACAATCATATGAGCAACATGTGCCCTACGAATCCTGAATCCATATACTATGTGGGGCAGCAGAACAGAGGTCCACCGAATCAGCATGCGCAATATGGGAATTCTTACAATCCAAATTGGAGGAATCATCCCAACTTCTCATGGGGTGGGAATCAGCATAATCAGAATAACTATAGACCCCAAGGGAATTTCAATCCAACTCAGAAGCCACCCCAACAAATGGAAGAGAGTATAAACGATTTGCTAAAGAAGTTGTTGATTGACAATCAGCAGCTCAGAACCGATTTCAGAAATCTAGAAAGGCAGATGGGGCAGTTGGCAACGAATCAGAACACCAGACCTGCAGGCGCTCTCCCCAGTGATACAGAAAAGAATCCTCAAGTGAATGCAGTTACACTCAGAAACGGGAGAGAGCTGGAGGAAGTGCCAAAGAAAAGAAAAGACAAAGCCACACCCGAGGGGGAGTTGATACCGAAGGAAACTCATGAATCGAAGATTACTGATGCAATTCCAGAGCCAGTGGAGGCTACAAGGCCACCACCCCCTTTCCCCCAAAGATTGCAGAAAAAGAATGATGATCGTATGTTCAGCAAATTTCTCTCCATGTTGAGCCAGGTTCAATTAAATATTCCACTTGTGAGCACGTGATTTTGCCCTATATGAATTACTCCCAGAAATTCAAACAAAATGATTTCTTTCCTTATTTGCATTTTGTGGATTTTTGTGACATTTTATGTTGATTGTTTGGATTTTGGTGGTGCATTTTAATTAATGAAAAATATAAAAATATACTTGGCATTTGCATTTAGGGTTTAATTTCAGATTTTAGGATTAATTAGTAATTAGGTTACTTCAAAAACAAAGAAAATAACAAAAATGATTCTTTTTGCATTTATACTTTAATTTGTCTTAGTTTGCTTTTAAATTAGGAATTAGTGTATTTGGAAATTAAGTAATATAATGTTAGAGTTAATTTGGGTCTTTATTTTTGATTTGGCATTTAATAAAAATCAGAAAAATATAAGAAGATAAAGAAAGAAAAGGAAAAGGTTGTGTTTAAGTTGGTTTTGGGCCAGTCCTGAATTGAAATCCTAAGCCCAAAAGTGATCCCTTCCCAAACCAGTGGTCCAAGACCAAATCAGCCCTTACACCCGGTCCAGCCCTCCTGGTAATGAAACGACGTCGTTTCAACGACAATCAATCCTGACCGTCTAGGTTGTTTGATCTAACGGTTAGGGATTGATAATTTTTGATATAATACTGTCTAAACGCCCCCTACCCCTTCTCCGTCTCTCTCATACTCGAACCCTAACCCCACCGTCTCCCGCCGCGAACCGCTGCCGGAAATCGCCTCACGGCGGCGGCCAGTCTCCAAACCACCCCAAATTTACACCTTAGCTTCTTCTCCATCTCCGCATCCCCATTCTATAACCAGTTTCCCTCGAATCCCACCCAGCCTCCTCGAATCTTCAAAACTGTGGACGCCGCCTCCGCCGCCCGCGGCGGCGCCACCACAAACAACCCCAATTTTACACCATATATTCTCCCCAAGTCCCTCTTCCCAAATTCATAGCCATCTTCGTACAAATCCTCCTACATCTCCTCGAATTTCAGATCGAAAGTGGACTTCGAAACCCTAATTTTCAAAACTTCGGAGTTCATCCTATTTTGGACTGTGATAGCCCTTACTCTTGTGTTTCTCATGGAAACACACGATTGAGGACAAGTTTCAGTCCAAATTTTTTCAAGGGTTTGGCCGGGTTCACAGTTCAATTAGGTATTTTCCTTTTCTTGTTTTAATCTTGATTTTTATTTCTGATTCAGATTGTGTTTTGGCAATGTTGATAATTAGTTTAGTATTTGGTTTAAATGCATTTGATATAGCTTCTAATTCAGTAGTTTTTTTTCCGTTTCTTAGGGTTGATTGCTGTATGTGTTTCATTCTGTTCCAATAATTGTTTTGTAGTTTAATTTTGTTCAATCCTGGGTTGGTAGTTTTAGATTTTAGTTTAATTGTTGTTTCAAATCTGTTTTGGGTACTGTTTGATTTTGGTTTGATTGAATTAGTAATTCTGTTAGTTTAATTAGTTTAGTTTAATTCATTTCAATTTTATCAATAAATTAGGCTTAGGTGATTGGATATAGCTGAATAATTCAACTCTTTGATTAGCTATAGTTGACTTTAACTAGGGTAAAAGAGGGTGATGTCTAGTTTGGTATAGGGTTAGTAATTTCAGAGGTATTGAGGGGTATTTTGGGCACTTAAAAATGGGTTAGAATGTTGTAGGTTAAAATAGAATTCCCTAGAATCTTCTAGAATAGGGCTTTAGCTATAATTTCAGGAACGTAGGGTAATAACTTGGGCCACAAGCCAAAATTTTAGGGATTAATGAACAAAATCTGAAAATAAAAAGGGGCGAAAATGAGTGAATGCATTCTAGAAGCTTCCTCCCCCATTCTTGCCCATAAAAGGTAGCCTACATGCCTTCATTTGCAAGTTTCAGCCCCTGAAAACTTCCCCCCAAAAGAGTGTTCTACAAGTTTTTAGATCTGAAAACAAATTTGAATTTCAAATCTGAAATCTCAAAAAAGTACAGGAAAACCACAGAAAAACTCAAAAAAAAAATTCTGCAGGAATAGATAGTTTAGATGCAAATTATTAGATCCTAAACCCAAAAATCCTACAAAATCAATACGAAATACAGTGTAAAAAGCTTCTCCAGTCTGTTTTGTTCAACTCTATGGGTTTTTCAAGCTGATTTTCAAATCCAGCTGGTATACTTGATTGTTTGAAGCTCTTTTGGAAGTCAATTGCATCCTATTCTCCTTCCTTGAATTTCTGGTTGTTTTGTGAGCTGTGTTGTTGTTGATCTCGCTGCTGATCGTTGTTTACTGCTGCTAATTTCATCTTCTTCTTGTTGTATTCTAACTTCCGGGTATTCCTCCTTCCCAAATGATATGAAACTGAGACAAACGTATGATTCAATTGGAAAAAGAATTGAAGTGCAAGTTGTACCTATTTCCTGTTACTTTACTTTAGTATTAGTGTAGTACACGTTTATAGTCATTTGAATTTCATAATAACTGTATTAATGGGGACTGTATGGACTGTTTTCAGCTGATTAGTTTGAAATTGTTGAATTCACTAGCATGTTTGAACACTAGAAGGATCTTGTAATTATACTGTTTGCTCATAAACATTTAGTACGTGAACATGTGTTTTTTTAGCAGAATTCAGTGGTTATGTTAATTTCCAATCCAGGGCGGGGTTTGAGGTTTAATGGCAGTTAAAATTCACGAATCAGTACTTTAATGCGAATGAGCAAACGTGTAGTGAATTTGAAGTTTAAATTAGTATACAGCATGATTGAATTAGGTGTTAGGTTATCTAAATTTTACCGGAGTTGCTAAGTTTACTTATGTTTTAAATTCAGCACTACAAGAACCTAAAGTGAAATCAATCTCAGATGCAAAGTCAGATTTTATAATTTGATGCAAATACAGAGTTAATTTACAAACTGATTGTCTCCTGCACACTGACTTCTTAAGTTGGACTGTTATAATTCCTGGAGTTCAAATATTATTGCATGCCCTGATTTAACATGGTTCACGTGATGTTGGGCCAGTCACAAGCCCAAAACGCTGAGGGCCATGGTCAAAAGACAATGAGACCATGTATTTGGGCCTCTTAACGGCAGTTACAGGCCTTTGCCTAAATGTCTCTAGTTAGCTCACATGAATAAGGCTGACACAACCCCTTTTCATGGGCTGATTTCGAAGCCCAATTTGTTGAAGACTATTCCTGGGCTGCTTCTACTAATTTTCAGTTAGTAACACCAATTGATTAAGTTCTTAAAGACAATCCTGATAGAAAAATAATAGTTTCTCTTTTAAGATGGCCTTTGAAATAAAACGAGGTGAGCCCCGCCAAACAAAAATGCATCAATTGCGGGCCCTCTTTAAATGTTTCTATTAAAATACTTAGAATTCGGGACGTGCCGTTTAGTGAATTTCACGGCCTCCCACAAAGTTAATAATACGCTAGTTGCTTTAGGCCCGTTACTTAAATAATATTACCTTCCTAAACTCGGGTGCACATTTATGTGACCCAAATCCAAATCCCAACGAAGTTGAAATGTGTCGAAAACCGCGGGTGCATTTATGTGACGTGGTTCGAGACATGTTTTCACGACGTTGCAATTCTCTTTAAAAATAATAATAAAGGCGGTTTAAAGTTAAAAAGCACATAGGTTAAAACATGTACTAAAATCAAATAAATAAGCCAAATATGACAGTTGAGCGACCGTGCTAGAACCACGGAACCTGGGAATGCCTAACACCTTCTCCCGGGTTAACAGAATTCCTTACTCGGAGTTCTGGTTCGCAGACTGTTAAACAGAGTCATTCTTTTCCTCGATTCGGGATTCAACCGGTGACTTGGGAGTCCATTAATCTCCCAAGTGGCGACTCTGAATTTTTTAATAGTAAATCCCGTTTCGATTGTCCTTTAATTGGAAAAACTCCTTTACACCCTTCCGGGTGTAGGAAAAAGGAGGTGTGACACAACTTATTGATGTACTGCGTGAAATTCCAAAATATGCTAAGTACATAAAGGATATAGTGGCTCACAAGAGAAGATTGAATGAATTTGAGACAGTGGCACTTACTGAGGAGTGCACCTCAAGGGTCTAGAACAAGCTTCCTCAAAAGATTAAGGATCCTGGCAGTTTCACCATTCCGGTGCGCATTGGTAATATTGATGTGGGTCGTGCTCTTTGCGATTTGGGGGCAAGTATAAATCTGATGCCCTTATCTCTGTTCAAGCAATTGGGCCTGGGATTTCCAAGGCAAACTATTGTGATGTTGCAGCTTGCTGATAGGTCGATAGCACACCCTGAGGGGGTGATTGAAGACGTGTTGCTGCAAATTGGGAAATTTATCTTCCCTGCTAATTTCATTATCCTCGATTATGAGGCTGATGAACTGGTTCCAACCATATTGGGGCGACCTCTCTTGGCTACTGGTGATGCAATTATCAAAGTGAGAGAAGGAAAAATAATCTTGAGGGTAGATGACGAGGAAGCAGTCTTTAATGTGTACAAAGCAATCCAACTCCCCCGCCATTATGAGGAGCTCTCAATGATATCAGTTGTTGAGGTTGATGAGCAAATCTTGACACGAGTGTATACCTAGATGATTCTCTAGAGAAAGCACTTATGTTGTTTGATAGCCTGGGGAGTGATGATGAGGTTGAGGAGATGATGCACATCTTAGATACATCTTGTGCGTACATGCAAGGGATACACCCCTTTGAGCCTTTGAATAGGCCAGAAGGACCTCCTCCAAAGCCGTCCATTGAGGAAGCCCCAAAACTGGAGCTTAAACCACTTCCACCTCACCTTCAATATGCTTATTTGGGTGACTCTGACACTTTACCTGTTATTGTTTCTTCTGAATCGTCTAAATTGCAGGAAGAGAAGCTGTTGAGAGTGCTACGTGAGCACAAGCGAGCACTTGGGTGGATGATGTCTGACATTAAGGGCGTTAGTCCAGCCTTTTGTATGCACAAAATCCTCATGGAGGATGGACACAAGCCCAGTGTAGAGCAACAACGCCGACTAAATCCAATCATGAAAGAGGTGGTAAGAAAAGAAGTGATTAAGTGGCTTGATGCAGGTATTGTATTTCCTATCTCAGACAGCAAATGGGTAAGCCCCGTCCAATGTGTACCCAAGAAAGGGGGGATGACTGTAGTGGTTAATGAAAATAATGATTTGATCCCCACAAGAACTGTCACTGGGTGGAGGATTTGCATCGATTATAGAAAATTGAACAATGCCACCCGGAAGGACCACTTCCTCTTCCCCTTTATTGACCAAATGCTTGATAGATTAGCTGGCCAGGAGTACTACTGCTTCTTAGATGGTTACTCGGGGTATAATCAGATTTCTATAGCCCCAGAGGGCCAAGAGAAGACCACATTTACGTGCCCCTATGGCACGTATGTGTTCAAGAGAATGCCCTTTTGTCTTTGTAATGCACCTGCGACTTTTCAAAGGTGTACGATGGCCATTTTTACTGACATGGTTGAGAGGTTTGTGGAAGTTTTCATGGATGATTTTTCTGTGTTTGGATGTTCTTTTGATAACTGCTTGATGAATCTTGATAAAGTGCTTGCTAGGTGTGAAGAAACTAACATAGTACTAAACTGGGAAAAGTGCCATTTTATGGTACGTGAAGGTATAGTTTTGGGGCACAAGGTGTCTAAAAATGGTTTGCAGGTGGACAAGGCGAAGGTGTAAGCGATTGAAAAATTGCCCCCACCGACGTCTATCAAAGGCATTCGCAGTTTCTTGGGCCATGCAGGTTTTTATCGTCGTTACATTAAAGATTTTTCGAAAATTTCCTCTCCCTTGTGCAGGTTGCTCGAGAAAGATGTCCCCTTCATGTTCGATGATGCCTGTTTGAAAGCATTTGAGGAGCTGAAGGGAAAGCTAGTGACTGCACCAATTATCATTGCCCCGGATTGGGAGCAACCCTTTGAATTGATGTGTGATGCGAGTGACATAGCTATTGGAGCTGTGTTGGGGCAAAGGAGAAACAAAATCTTTCACTCCATCTATTATGCGAGCAAAACTCTGAATCCAGCCCAGATGAATTACACAGTTACTGAAAAAGAGTTGCTTGCAGTGGTGTGGGCGTTTGACAAGTTCAGGTCATATCTAGTGGGGACCAAAGTCATCGTCTACACAGATCATTCAGCTATCAGATACCTGTTTGAGAAGAAAGACGCCAAGCCGAGACTAATTCGGTGGGTCCTCCTCTTGCAAGAGTTTGACTTAGAGATCCGAGATCGCAAAGGAATAGAGAATCAAGTGGCTGATCACTTGTCCGGATTAGAAAATCGGAACCATGTAGCTGAAGGGGGTGTAATTAAAGAAACCTTCCCTGATGAGCAATTATTGGCGGTCACCGCAAGCACAGCCCCGTGGTATGCAGATTATGTGAATTTTATTGCAAGTGGGGTGACACCACCAGAATTGACACCCGATAGTAGAAGAAGGTTCCTGCATGATGTGAGGCTCTACATGTGGGATGAGCCATTCTTATACAGGCTCTGTGCAGATCAGTTGGTGCGGAGATGTGTTCCTGAGGAGGAGATGAATGCCATACTTCATGACTGTCACGGCCCACCATACGGAGGTCATCATGGTGGTGATAGGACCGCCCAGAAAGTTCTACAATCAGGTTTCTATTGGCCAAAATTGTTTAAGGATGCGCATGCCTTTGTTAAAATGTGTGACAGGTGCCAAAGAACCGGAACGATCACAAAGAAGCACGAGATGCCGCTGCAAAACATTCTGGTAGTGGAGCTTTTTGATGTATGGGGGATTGATTTCATGGGACCGTTTCCACACTCTAATTGTCATAGGTACATCTTGGTGGCAGTCGACTATGTTTCCAAGTGGATGGAGGCCATTGCTCTTCCCACTAATGATGCAAAGGTTGTGTTAAGCTTTGTCAAGAAGCACATCTTCACATGCTTTGGAACTCCAAGAGTGTTGATCAGTGATGGAGGAACGCACTTCTGCAACAAATTGCTGAATAATGTTCTTGCAAAGTACGGAGTCAAGCACAAGGTTTCCACTGCCTACCACCCCAAACGAGTGGTCAAGTGGAAGTGTCCAACAGAGAGGTAAAGCAGATTCTTAAGAAAACAGTAAGTGGAAATAGAAAAGACTGGGCCGGGAAGTTAGACGACGCATTGTGGGCATATCGAACTGCATACAAAACCCCCATAGGTGATTCTCCGTCTAAATTAGTTTATGGGAAGGCATGTCACTTGCCCGTCGAACTTGAACACAAGGCCTATTGGGCAATTAAAAAGCTGAATATGGATGGGGACTTAGCTGGTGAGAAGAGGTTGCTGCAACTCAACGAGCTTGATGAATTTCGATTGCACGCATATGAAAATGCCAAATTGTATAAAGAGAAGACTAAGAGGTGGCATGACAAGCACATCCAACATCGAGAGTTTGAGCCAGGGCAAGAAGTTCATTTGTTCAATTCGAGGTTGAATCTTTTTCCCGGAAAGCTTAAATCTCGTTGGTCAGGCCCTTTTGTTGTGGTAAGTGTGAAGCCTCATGGAGTTGTGGAGTTGCGGGATATGAGTTCAACAGGTACTTTCTTGGTAAATGGTCAGAGGATAAAACATTATTGGGGTGGTGATATTGCACGTCACAAGACCTCGGTGGACTTGATGGATGCTTGACAATGTGGTGAGTCGTGCCGCGATGTTAAATCAAGCGCTGGATGGGATACAACCCATTGAATTGTTGTAACTGTCGTGCCCCGATAATAACTAAGGCGCTGGTTGGGAGGCAACCCAATAATAGTTATAGTGTTATTTGTACGTTTTGTAGCATGCTAACCAATGAAGGTGACAAAGGGCAGGAGAAAAGACCATCGACCAGGATGACTACAGGTGAAAAAGTGCAAAAAAGTGTTGCCCAGTAGCGCGAACTTCGCGCTAACTGGGCGACATTCTGCCTAAGCTGCATAATCTAGCGCGAAGTAGCGCGAAGTTCGCACTAGTGTTCGCGCTAAAAGCGGAACATTCTGCCTGGACTAGCGCGAAGCTAGCGCGATCGCGCTAGTCCCACCCCAGATATCACTGGATTGGGGTCGTTTTAAAGTTTTTTTTTTAATTTTTTTTATTTTACCTTTTAACTCTTTAGCCCAACTTAAATTCCCCCAATTACACACCCTCCCGACGTTTCACTTTCTTCTTCCTCCCAACTCTCACTACTCCTCCATCTCCCAACCCTCACTATTCCCTTTTCCCCATTCTTGCGACTCCCTCCATCCCAGGCTCACCATCTTCTTCCCTACATTCTTTCTCTACTCACCACCATCTCCAACTACAGGTATGAACCCTAGTTTCTTTTTCTTCTCTTTTTTTTCAGATTTTGTTTGTATTCAAATACCTTAGTTGTAGTAGTTGTACTTGGATTTTGTATAGAGAATTTGGTGAAATATGTTGTGGTGTTGATGAGTGATAAGTGTGGGGTGGAATTCCACCTGATTTGTGATTTTATTGAGATTTTGGGGTGGATTCATGCTCTAGAATAATCAAAAAGGGTTGTGAAGGCGTGTTTGTGGAAATGCCTTAATGACCATTACTATGTAATTGTGACCACTCACGCAGGTGAAGTCTGAGTAACCGCAGTGCGTCACAATTTTATTTGAGCCGTGCGTTTTGGGGGGGTAAAAGTAAAAAATATTCAAGTTCCCAAAAACTGTTTTAGGAGTTTTTGGTGATAATTTTTCTCACAAAATTTTAACTTTTCTTTAATTAAAATGCATATCTAAGTACAACTTTAACTTTCAAAAGTTATTTTCCAACCCAACTTCAAAATCTCTTTTTCCAAATTTCAATCAAATCTATTTCCAAATACTAACTTAATAGCTTTGTGCTCTTTGTTAATAAATTCGGGGGATGTGGGACTATAACATATAGTACTTCTTTAACAATGATAAGGTTGCTCCAGAAGCAGAATAATATCAGTATCTGTCCTCCTATCTCAAACGGCAGAAGTAAATGATTTTTTATGTTTTAGCGTGAATATTTTTACATCTTATTCTCTTCTGTAAATAACTTTCTATCTTCTTCTCCTAGCAAAAATAAAAGTTCTTTTTTATGTTACATTGAGATTTGAGCCCACAAATTACATGATACTGAAATATTAACATGTGTTTACTTGCCAAATGAAGAAAACCCGATAATATATATATGGCCAAATACATCGGCAGCGCCTTAAAGTTGTCCTCACTTTTTACTTTTACACTCCATCTTAAGTCCGTTCCATTTGAACACTCTAACCTCACCTCAAATGTATCATTTAGACACAATATGCTGACATGGCAAGGTAAGTGTTCCTCACATTTTTCAAGCGCGTGAAATCATTTGGAAAAATAAACTTCGCTAAAAAAATGTATAGCTTCTGCCGAAAAATATATAGCTTCTGCCGGAAAATTTTCCGGTCATCTTCTTAGCCCAAATTTTATTTGTTCACACCATTACCACCGTATCCTCCTTTAGATCTGGGCACAACCACCTTTAAATCTGGCCACCACCATAAACTTCTTATTTTTCTTCTAATTTTTAAGATCTGGCTGGCTGGTGCAATTTGGCCGTAAAAGTTGCAACGCCGTAGCTGCCTACCTATCTTCTCAGTTTATTTTCCACCATAGGAGCGACCATGGGATGGCCCGAACTAGAACTGTGACAAGAGCCCCCTCATTTTCAATTGTCCGGCGAAACTTCATTTTTTACGACGAAGTTTCATTTTCTCTCAAGAGTTAAACTTTGTGACTTAGAATCTTAACCTTAATCAGATCGGGCTAGATCCAAGCGGATCTGACCGAAAATAACAAGTTTTGGCGACCCTGATGCATTGGTGTCTTCTTCTCCTCGTTTTTTCTTTTTATTTTTGTCTACATGTTACAGATCTAAGAACATATGGTGAAACTCCATCATTTTTTTAATCCGATCGAAATTTATTTTTGGCGACTTTGTGGTTTGTCCAGAGTTTCGTTGTTTGGAAAACTTCATGTTGTTGTTCGTTGATTGTTATGATTGAGTCCCATTTGTTGGTTCATTTAGATTAGGTTTGATTTCACTACTCCATTTTGTTCTGCTCGTTTGCTGCTCTATTTGTTTGCCAATGATTTTATTGGTTTTCTATCCATGTTGTTCTGTTTATTTGTTGCTGCAATTTGGAAGAAAAGCTGGCTGAAAAATAATTTTTCCGGTGAGGAAGGGTCATTGTGGAAGATGACGATGGGTGGGGTTAAGTTAAATCCATGTGTCTTTATCTTATTCGTCACTCCAGCGTGTGAATTACACGCACCTTTTGTGTTTGGCCCCTAAGAATTTTGTGTCTAAATGACACATTCGAGGTGTGGTTTGACTGTTCAAATGGAACGGACTTAAGATGGAGTGTCAAAGTGAAAAGTGAGGACAAGTTTAAGGGGCTGCCGATGTATTTGGCCTATATATATATAGCCATATGCATAGTTGATGCTAATAACTCTGGGTTTCATCGGTTCGTAAAATATTACTGCGGCTACAAAATATATACAGTCAAACCTATCTATAACAGCCTCGTTTGTTCCGAATATTTTTGGATATTATAGCAAAGTACTGTTATAGACAACATATATTATAACATAACATGAAAATTGGTTCCGAAAAAGTTTAGCTTTTATAGTGAAGTGTTGTTATATAGGGATGCTATTATAGAGAGATATGACTGTATTAAGGGATCCCCAGACCCCACTAATAGAATTTTACTAGGTATGTTATTGTTGTATGACTGTAACAAGGGACACCACTAGATTTTACTAGGGTTCAATATATTTACTTTTAACAATTTATATGATCTGAGCAATTTGCATGTAAGATAACTTTACTATCTTTCATGATTGCTAAGCAGGGACAAATTAATATACTATTATCTCCGTCTATCCAAGTTCCTACTTGGATGGATGATGCATATTCCCTTTTAATATTAACGGTTCAGATTTTATTAACTGAAAATGGGTCTAAACCATGGGTAATATAACATATTTTTCTATATATTTACTCCCAAATTGTTTTGGTCATCCCATGATTCTAGCAAAATAGAAAGGATTTAACTCTATCTTCAGAGGCAAACTTTTATGTAATAAATAAAAAAACAAATATACAACTTGTAATTTTCTTTTTTGCTTTTTAATTTCCCCCTTTGTTTTTTCGGTGTAAGAGTGAGGGGCTGGGAATGAAAAGAGGAAAGAAGCTAGCTGATCATTTTAAACAATTATCTTAGGAACTTGATTGCATGCATTCTTGTTTCAGGATTCAAAATTGAAGTGCTATGTTATACAATAATGCAATTTCTCAGAATTATTGAATTACTAAGGTAAGTAATTTTTAAATAATTCTTCGTTTATCTCATCCTTAAGAGTGATAGAACAAAACCAGTCTTTGCAAGTTAAGAAAGAACTTGGCTTAAATAGTAAGTTTATTTCCAGCAAAAATGAAACTAAACTGTCTTAATTTTTTGTTCTCATTTTTTCTATCCTTGTGTTAAATTTTAAGGTGTTATTTTTTAGATGAACTTGTTCTGTCATTGATCTCCAGAAAATGTAATATCCATGGTAAGAATATGTAAAAAAATGTATATTTTCGGTGTTATTTTTGGATAATTAAAGGAGTTTGCAGGAGAAAATATAAAAACTTCTGAAAATTATATAATTGATGTATCTATTATTCTAACCATGGTTTAGACCTATTTTTAGTTAATTAAATCTAAATCATTAACATTAAAAGGGGACATGTGTCATCCATCCAAGTAGGAACTTGGGGAAACGGAAATAATAGGAAATTGAGGGGAGTTTTATCCATATAAATCAGAAAGAAAGTGAATAGTTTCCTGATAAAATACGGTACTCCATATGAGGTGTTGTAGTAAAGTATATTAGGTTAGGGATGTGACAACTTCTAATTGGGGCAACCGACAGGGCATGGGAAGATTTAAATGGGGCAGGTCAGGGCAGGGTTAATATTTTTTAAAAAAAATTAGTGGGTTAGGGCTGGACAGGTCACTATTAATCTTAGGGTTGCCCGTCAGCTTCTTCTTTCCTTTATTGCCTGCACTTCTTCTAAGGTTGTGGCTTAATTACCAAGTTCGACTTCATTCTTTCTTCATTTTTTTGGCATAATTCTGAAACAATAGCTTAAATAGTTGGAAGTTCAGATTAAGAGCCATGGGGGAAAAGATTAATTTAAATGACCTTTCCATTCTTTGACAGAATGAAGTCAGAAGAAAACTCGAGAGTGATTATCATTTTTACTTATGTACCCTTTCATGTATTAATCTCTGCAACATAGAAACACTTTTAAGGATATTAATTATCAAAATTAGCAACAATATGCATGTAATGAAAATAATTATTTCAGTAAATAATATATAAGAATGAAAAAAGTTTTGAATCAACTATGAATAAGGATAAAACAACTTAGTCAAGTTCAAATTGGTTCTTTTAATATGAAGTTCAAATAAAAATTTTAAAAAGTTAAAAAATAATAATTTAGCATACAACTACAGAAAAAATAAAGACAAACGATGAAAAAACATAAACGGGGCAGGGCTTAGCGGGGTTGGGCAAAATCCGAGAAAATACTAAATGGGGCAGGGTATGGCGGGTCAAAATGTTAGCAAGCCAAGGCTTGCCCTGCCCTGTCCCACGAGTGAAATTCAAAAATAGCCAGATTTACAAGTGGTAACTGAAAAATGGCCACACTTTCAAAAGTAATCGAACTTTTCAGTAAAGATAAACCTGGACGAAAACACTCGAACATGTGAACTTCCAGCAAAATATACTGGAGTTTCAGCATAATATGCTGGAAGTTCATGCACAAGTGCTCCAATCTCCAGTATATTATGCTGGAACTTTCTGTGTGCTGGAGTTACAACATAAATGTGCTGGAAGTTCATAGACATGTGCATCAATCTCCAATTTATTATGCTGGAAAATTCCGTGTTGCAGCAAAATAATGGCTATTTTTTAATGACTTTGCAAACGCTCGCTATTTTCCAATTACCAGTCTGAAAAACTGGCTAGCCTGTGCTATTTCACCTTCCCCACCCGGCTCCGCCCTATTTTCATCCCTATATTCGATGAAGTAAAATTTAAACGTTCCTAATAAAAAGGAGATCAAAAGAAAAGAAGTCGAGTGAAAAGGATTAAAACGCAAGACCACAAAATTTTGGCATCGTTGATAATAGATTCTTGTATAATTTGCTTTATTTTTCTTTCGTATTTTGTGTCATTTTTACCTAATTAGAAAATGGTTAGAATGTAAATTAAACGAGGCTAATAGGATTGAGCGAATCACAGACAAATTTACTAGTTTATAATGCATAGGAGATAGGCTATAAAATATGTAGGAATATGTACAGGATTACCCATAGAAACGAAATTAATTACTATGACCCTATCCACTACAAAATAATTATCCAATCCTGCCCGTTATTACAATATATAGTTTTGATATATTTGTATACTATTACAGTATATTATTGCAATATAGTTGTATATTCTTATACTCTATACTGTATAGCATAGTTGAGCATTGTGGGTAGTCTGGTAAATTTTTTGGGTCGCATAGATATAAATGAAAAGTGGATAGAAACTTGGTAATTATCTTACTTTTTATAGGTGGATTGCACAATTTTTTAAATATAAAAACGACAAAAGGTTATATAATTTATTGTGGACCGAAAAGAAAGTTGTATTTTCATCAAAGGCGCTTAACTGAAGATATGGGAAAGACAGATAGTGCGACATGGTTTTGTTTAGTAAAAAATATTTGCAAGATTTAATTTCATATGAACTTGAATTATGGCTTTAGATATTGTATCTTTATGTTTGCACATGTATATGTATACTTTTATATACTACGTCAAATCTCTTATATACTTGACGTTATTACTTCACCATCTCTAAAATATTTATTCTTTTTTGTCATGCAAACATAATTAGTTGATTATATTACTTATATAATACAACCGAATAACTGACTAACCAAATCGAGAAAAATGAGAGTGAAAATGAAAAAAAACAATTGACTCTAATTATTTTAATAATTTTTTATTAAAATAATTATTATATTATTTCATTAATGTTCATTTGTAAATTAATTGGCCACTAATTGAAAATTTTGGGGCGGACACACCTTGGTGGAAGTGATGTCGTAAATTCACTATATATATATAAAATATATCTTATTAAATAACAAGAAACGACACTACTTTGCACATACATCTTGCTAGCTGTCCTAGTCAAACATTCCTCTTTATAAGGAGAGGTCCTGGGTTCAAAGTTCAGCAGCTTCATGCCATGCTAAACTGAGTAAGATTTTTTATGCATTTTCTGCTTTAACATGTGTCCTCGAGGGTAACCCTTAGCTAGTAAGCGCAAACTAAACCAATTTGCAAAGTTTTTAATTGATTTTTTAGTGCTAGCCGAATGTATTTGTAAAAGAAAAATAGGATTTCTATAAATAGAGAAGAGGATAGGGGATGTGGTCCATGTAGAGGGGTGGATCAAGGGGAGGATACTTTAAGCCCCCTAAATTTTGGGAAAATATTTTTAGTTGTAGATTTTCTATCTTATTTTCGTTTAGACAATATTGAAATTTATAGAAAAAAGAAAACAAGAATACTAAATCCTTATAAAAATAGAAAGAAAGACTATCTATTTTTTAACAATAGAAATATTTTAAAATTTTGAATTAAGATACTCAAATCTTCATATTGATAAATAATACTTTTTTACAGTAAGATCCAACGTAACCAATTGTAAATACGTGGCTAGCATCTTATTAACCTAAATTTTCTTACCAATGTGAATATTAATATTATATTTTATAAGATAACTACACTATAGACAAAAAAAAAAAGGAACCAATGTAATATTATATACTATACTTTACAAGATAACTATACTATAGACCAAAAATAAAAAATAAAAATCAAGGCCCCTAATTAAAGTTTGGCTTTAGGCCACAAGTTTTATTGAGACGCCTTTGTCCATGTAGAGGAGAGTCAATTGGAGAAAAAGAAAGAAAATGAAGAGATGATAGGAGAGTGAGAGTAAGTGAAATGGGAAGTGATGTTGAAGGGCGGGGTCCACAACTACCCAATTGGGGGGTGTCTTCTTAAGACTGGTTATAAAGGTTTAGTGGTAATATCACACAAACTATTTCTCTCACTATATATCACACTCTTTTCTTCTCTTTCTTTTTCTCTCTCTCTACTTCTCTCTAAAAGAGGTTCTCTCCCTTCTTCTCTCTTCCAAGCTAGCATCTTTGTCTCTTCTTTCACTTGGCTGCTGCCACAGATGGAATTTTTTTTTGGAAGTTCTGTGGCCATGTTACCCTTCTTTTATCTGGCCTTTTCCTGATATTTCATGTTCTCCTCGACAATACCGAGACCGATACCAAGATATCTCATATTCACCTCAACGAGACTGAGACCGATACCAAGATATTTCCTATTCAATACAACGAGACCATGGGCTGCAAAATCGGTTTCACCGTTGGTGGTGGCTCGGTGATGTCTTCTCTCTGTTATTCCATTGGATAGAGATTTCCTGGAGAGGAATGTTCGGAGATAACATACCTGAACATTTTGGAAAATGGTGCAACTTCGTAGGTCCATTGGCTGCAGCTCTGCTTGCAACGTTTTATAGTGTATGCAAATCGAAGAGTTCTTGGTTATTTAGGTCAAATTTTAATGCCATCTTGGGGACTCTACTTTTGCTTGCTATAAATTATCCAGCCAACACAGACTTTGGTGCTTTGAGCGTGGTGTGTGGTTTGTTCGCAGGGTTTGCTGTGCGTGACTATACTGAAAAGGAGTGGGAACCATGGATTGCAACCATTGTTAGCTTAGGGGAAGAGCTATAGAATTGTCTATATGAGGGTTAGGTTGTTTGGCGTGCGAGGGATGAACTCGCCGATATGCCGCCATTGGAGGAGGTTAGGGTGGATACTGACGAAACAGCTGCACTTGACGCAACTAAAGCTAGACTAACTAATACAGAAGAACGGTTAAAGAAAGTTAGCCTAAAAAATACCAACCTACGGCTAGATCTGGCAAAGAAAAAGAAGGAGATCATAGTTGTGCGTGTGGAAGGTGAAAAAAAATTTAGTGGCTTCCCAAATGCTGATTATCGATCTTGAGGCAAGGGGAGACGAGAAGGATAGGTAGATCAGTTGTCAAGCGGATGAATTGACGCAAGTGAAAGAAGAATTGGAGAAAGTGCAACTGGATTTGACTACCGAGAGGTTAATGGTTAGGGATGCAGAAATCCGGTACCAAGCCCTAATGAATGAAGAAGCCGCTACTGTAGGGGATAAGAGTGGTCAGATTGTCACACGCAGTGGTCGCCTATTGGATGTGGAAGCCAGTGTTGTAGTGAATCAGAGTGGTTGGTCTACCAAACACAGTGGTAGCCTAAAGAGAAGAGTACATCAAACTTCATATTGTTTCGCGGGTCCACTGATCATTCTTAGTAAGTATCGTTCCGATCTTTTGCTTCTTTACTAATTCCTGTTATTGCTCTACTTGTGTATATATTTGTAACGACCCGGCCGGTCGTTTTTGGAATTTACGCCCCGATCCCCCCTTAACTGCTTCCCCTAAGTTCATTTCTGCTATTTTGGTTTGCCGGGACGTTCGGTGTTCGGATTCGGAGTGTTTTGGGACACTTAGTCCCTAAATGAGAGCTTAAGTATTGAAAAATGGTCCGAAGTCGGAACAATGTGAAGACGATCTCGGAATGGAAATTCGATGGTTCTGTTAGCTCCGTTAGGTGATTTCGGGGTTGGGAGCGCGTTCGAAATGTATTTTGGACGTCCGTAGCTCATTTAAGCTTGAAATGCCGAAGTTTGTATTTTTGAAGCTTCCAACCCGATAGTGAGTTTTTGATCCGAGGGTCGGAATGGAATTCCGGAAGTTGCAGTAGTTCCGTCATGTCATTTGGGATGTGTGTGCAAAATTTCAGGTCATTCGGACGAGGTTCGGGTAGGTTTTTGATCGAAAGCGTGTTTTGTTGGAAATTGAAGTTCTTAGGCTTAAATCTTTGATTAATTCGGGTTTCCGGCGTTGTTTAGGTGGTTTAAGGATTGGTACAAGTTTGAATGAGGTATTAGGTGTGATTGGTGCTTTTGGTTGAGGTCCCGGGGGCCTCGGGATGATTTGTGGTTAACGGAAGAATTTTTGAAGTGTTGCAACAGCTGGTTTTTCTCTCTTCTGGTATTTTCGCTTCTGCGGCTTGGGAACCGCAGAAGCGGAGCCGCATAAGCGGCCATACCATCGCAGGAGCGGAATTTGGGCTCCCTTCAGTTTCCGCAGGTGCGGAAGCTTGACCGCAGAAGCGGTTACGCACCTGCGAGGTATAAGTCGCAGATGCGACCCTGGGTCATTGGTGATAAACCGCAGTAGCAGTAAGTATTTCGCAGAAGCGGCCACCGCAGGTGCGGTTCAAGACCGCAGAAGCTGAACCCCTGGATTTTTATTTAATAGCCGCAGAAGCGGCATCTGTTCCGCATAAGCGGGACCGCAGATGCGGTCCCTTGTCCGCAGAAGCGGAAATCCCTGGGCAGAAATAGAAATTTCGAGGGTTTGAGTTCATAAGTACAAAAAAATCAATTGAGAGCTCGGGTAAGGGCGATTTTGAGTGGGTTTTGAAGAGAAGACTATTAGGTAACGTTTTCTTAATCCCTTCTAGTTATATTTCATCATTATATAGTTAAATGTATCATTGGAATTCGAATTTAGGATAAAAAATTGGATAATTTGGGGTAAAACTTCATTGGATAAATTATGGAGTTTTGAGTGAGCATTTGACCTCCGATTTGGGAGATTTTTATATGGTTAGACTCGTGAGAGTACGAGGGTTCTGAAAATGTGAAAATTATTCGATTCCCGGGCGTTGGCCTGGAAGGCATTTTGGTCATTTCACCTAATTTTACGCCGTAGCTTTCAATTTATTAGCAAGACCAGGTGTTTGCGATGTTATTTACAATGTGTAATTGAATTGAATAGATTTGAGCCATTTGGAGTCGGATACTCGTGGCAAGAGCGTGATCTCTAGTTGATATTGAGCCGGTTCGAGGTAAGTGGCTTGTCTAACCTTGTGTGGGGGACCTTTCCCCTTAGGATATGATCTTTGAATATTTGAATGCCTCGTACATGAGGTGACGAGCGCGTACTTGAGCTAATTGTTGTAAGCCAGTTTCTACTTGAAGTATTTAAATTGAGATTTCTTGTTTACTTGTTCATTTTAACTGTAAGCTTATACCTGTGCTAGCTTAGAGACTCATGTTTAGCTGGCTTACTTGCTTATTTGTTTTAGTTGTGCTATTTGTACTATGTGAAGCATGTTAGGCTATAATCTACTACTTCTTGTCCTGATTTTTAGCATTGTTTCGAGAATTACGAATTGTTGTTGTTGTGTGTTTAATTTGGGACTACGGGACGACTTCCCGGGAGATCCCCCCTGTACTTGAGATATTCTGGACTGAGGTGCGGGATACCAAGAGATCCCTGGCACATTTATATATATTGAGGATACCAAGAGATCCTCGGGATACCTAGAGATCCCTGGCATATTATTGAGGATACCAAGAGATCCTCGGGATACCAAGAGATCCCTGGCACATTTATATATATTGAGGATACCAAGAGATCCTCGGGATACCAAGAGATCCCTGGCATACTATTGAGGATACCAAGAGATCCTCAGGATACCAAGAGATCCCTAGTGTATATGTTGAGGATACCAAGAGATCCTCGGGATACCAAGAGATCCCCAGTGTTTATGATGAGGATATCAAGAGATACTCGGGATACCAAGAGATCCCTGGTGCATGTGATGAGGATACCAAGAGATCCTCGGGATACTAAGAGATCCCCGACTATTATTCCTTGTTGGGAGCGGTACTCCTTGTATTGTTACCTTTGCCTTCTACTACTGTTCTTCCTTATTTATCTGGTTTAGATTCTCGCTGTAGACTTTATATAAACTGTTTCCGTTATCTTATTAATGATTATGTTTTATCTCAGTAGGGCCCTGACCTTTCTCGTCACTGTGACGACCCAAAGGGTCATCACCGGATTTCTCTCTTTTTCCGTGCTTCCGAGGCCTTGAAAACCTTATTTTTGCTTGCCTCGATTTGCGTGCGCAGTCCGGGCGTGTAGCCGGAAAGCTTATATGTTAAATTCGGTGAAAATTTTCAAAATGTGGCTTTAAAATGATTAAAGTTGACTTTGGTCAACATTTTTGGTAAACGGACCCGGACCCGTGATTTGGCGGTCCCGGAGGGTCCGTAGAAAAATATGAAACTCGGGCATATGCCCGGAGTCGAATTTCGAGGTCGAGAGCCCGAGAAATGAATTTTTCTGTGAAATTATTTTTCTGAAATCATTAAGGAAAATGGAAATGAAAATTGATTAAAAGACTATGGTATCGGGCTCGTATTTTGGTTGGTACAAGTCTTAAATATGTGTTAAGCGTTCTCTGTAAAGTTTGGTCGAAATCGGATGTCATTTGACGTGTTTCGAACCTAAATATCTAAAATTTGAAGTTATGAAGTTTGAAATAAAAATGATGATCTTGAGGCTTGATTCAATGATTTTTGATGTTATTTTGGCAATTTGATCGCTCGAGTAAGTTCGTAGGATGTTATTGAGTTAGTGTGTGTGATTGGTTAGGAGCCCCGAGGGCTCGGGAGTGAATTGGAGGTGGTTCTGGGTGTTTTTACACTTAGGAAAGGATCAGATTTTGCTGCATTTTTACACAGGCATTTTGTTCTTCGCGAACGCGGCCTCAGGCTCGCGTTCGCAGTGCCTTGGTATTCCCCTCTTACGCATTCGCGTCCTACTTCACGCGATCGCGTTGTTCTAATTCCCCCTCCTTCGCGTTCGCATCATCATTATCGCGAACACGTAGCTTTACTAGCTTCCCTCAACGCGTTCGCGTGGCCCCTCACGCGTTCGCGTATAACAGTCCCTGGACCCCCCCAACATTTTCTTCTACGCGTTCGCATTCTATTTCACGCGTTCGCGATGAAGTGTCCAGTTTACCCTTCGCGAACGCGGCCCCTTTTCCGCGAACGCGAAGGGCAATTTTGCCCAGCGAATTTTTAAGTTAAAAACAGAACAGTAGATCGGGATTTTAATAAAAATACACGAACTCCTTTCTTCTCCAAGCACTTAGGCGTCCATTGAAGCTCCCTTTCATCAAAACTTCTTGGGTAAGCATTGTTCAACTTGTTTTCTTCAATTTCCTCTATTAATTACTAAATTCCTAGCCCTAAATCATGGAATCAAAGTAGAAATTAGGGGTTTTGGGTAGAGTTAGGGTTTTGAGAATTTTGGGTGATTCAACCTCAATTTGGGGTCGAATCTTAAAACAAATTGTATATTTGAACTCGTGGGGTTATGGGTGATTGGGTTTTGGTCCGAGCCTCGTGTTTGGACCATGTGAGACCGGTGTCGAATTTTGGTATTTTTGGGAGAATGCTAGGGACTTCATTTCTAGGCTATGGAATTTTGTTTTTGAGTCTTTATTGATATTATTGAATTGATTATGCCTAGATATCGTTGTTTCGGAGTCGGATTGTAGAGGAAAGGCGGTATTGGAGAGTTGATTGCTATTCTTGGACCGAGGTAAGTGTTTGTTCTAACTTTGGTTAGAGGGAATAGGATTAGGATATTATTTGCTAATTGCTAAATGAAGAGTACGGTGTATAGGCACGATGACGAGTATTTATACACCGGTGTCTAGCATGACCGTGGGTCCTTGTTTGCACGTATTTCTGATATTTTTGAGACTCTTCTATGCTAATTGATGAATTCTATAATGTGAAGAGTTTGAGGATTGGTTATGAATTGTAAATTCTTTGGAGCGTTGGTTCGAACAATAAAAATACTATTGAGTAAGAAATGAAAGAAATGGAAAGAGATATGATTAATCCCTTGCCGGGATTGTTTAAGTATATTGATTATCTCCCTTGCCGGAATGTGAAAGTTGTTGTTGTTACTCCCTTGCCGAGATTTAGCTGTTTAATTGTGTTTTCCCTTGCCGGGACATTTCTTATTATTTGCTTATTCCCTTGCCCGTTTGGGTGTGATTGTTGGTTGGGTGAGGAAGAGTGATAATTCACGAAGGGTCATTCCGTGCTATGTTTTGATTATATTTGCACGAAGGGTCATTCCGTGCCATGTTTTGATTATTTATGCACGAAGGGACATTCCGTGCTCTGATTTGACTATAATTGCACGAAGGATCATTCTGTGCCATGAAATGAGAGTTATGTTAGGGAAAGCATGAAGGGTGATGTCGTGCATTCTATTTGATTGTTTTTGGTGAGAATAAGAGTAAAAGCACGAAGGTTGATGCCGTGCAACTGTTGATTTTCCTGTTTTTGTCAATTATTGTTATTGCCCTGTTTCTTACTTAAGTTGATGACTTTATATCTGGTTGTACTCTCCCATAGCATGCTTCCCTCCCATTTAACTGTTTAATTTCTTTGTTCTTTCCTTTTTATTGCACATATATATTGAACTGCATAGGTTAGTTTAGTAGTCCTGTCTAGCCTCGTCACTACTTCGCCGGGGTTAGGCCAGGCACTTACCAGCACATGGGATCGGTTGTGCTGATGCTACACTTCTGTGCTTTTTGCACAGATTACGGTACCGGAGCAGCTCTTGGGTTACAGCAGTAGTTGATCGGGAGCCCTCTTCAGTCCAAGGACTTACGAGGTAGCGCTAGCTGGCTTTCGCAGGCCGAAGTCCCTTTCCATATCTTCTGTTTGTTTTTATTGTACCGAGACAGACATTATGTATTTTTCTATTAAGACTTGTTTGTAGCACTCATTAGTAGTTCGTGAGATAGCGACTCCAGTCTTGGGTAGTGAAATATTAGACTACTGCATTTTGGGTTTTCAGTTATTTATGTTTTAAAAGACTTTCGCATTTATTTAAAGGCTCGGTATTTTATTATTGTTATGTTGTTATCCGAAAATGTTTAAATGTTTGGCTTGCCTAGCTCCAACAGTAGGCGCCATCACGACTCCCGATGGTGGGAAATCCGGGTCGTGACAGTCACTACTCGACTGAGGTTAGGCTTGGCACTTACTGAGTACCGCTGTGGTGTACTCATGCCCTTCCTGCGCATGTTCTTCATGTGCAGATCCAGGTACCTCTTCTCAGGCGCACTATCCTTTAGGCGAGGAGATACACAGAGACTTCGAGGTATATCTGCCGCGTCCGCAGACCAGGAGTCTCTATTCTTTTCCAGCTTTAGTATTTAGTTTATCCGTTTTCTCTCAGTTGTTTAGATATTCTGGAGTTAGAGCAGCGTACTATGTTCCTGTTAGCCTGTGGTTCCCGTGAGTTTTCGGTTTTTGGGATTGAATTGTAGACTTCCGCATTTCTTTTGGGTTGTATAGGCCGAGCGGCCTTATATGCAGTTAACATTTTAATATGTTTAGCCTTATTTAACCATTTCACAAGTTAAGTTGTTATTTTCGAATTGATAGGCTTACCTAGTTGTAGGAACTAGGTGCCATCACGACATGTTCATGGAGGGAGAACTAGGGTCGTGACAAGTTGGTATCAGAGCTCTAGGTTCATAGGAGTCACGGGACACAGGTCGGTTTATTAGAGTCTCGCTGATCGGTACGGAGACGTCTGTACTTATCTACGAGAGGCTATGTAACCGTTAGGAAAATTTCACTTCATTTGATTCCTTGTCGTGCGAGATTTTTGACATCACAATCCTAAACTTCTGCCTTCTATTCTCTCACGGATGGTGAGGACGCGTGCTACTCGAGGAAGATGACCTTCGGAAAGGTTTAAAGTCAGCAGCGATTGTGGGTTCAAGTGCCACGAAGGTAGACTCTATTTAAGGCAGCGGCTGAGCAGCAAAGGATGAGGAAAGACACGTGGGAAGTGTCAGGCGGTGGCTAAAAATTTTTAGGAGTCCGAGTATAAGCGGCCAAGGGCAGAATAGTCGATTAAGGAGAGTTTGGAGAGATCTGAGAATATTGGCGATTGGTGATTTGGGGTCTATGGATTTAATTAGAAGTATGAGCTATTATACGGCGGGAGAATTGATATAACGGGAAGGAGCTTCTTGAATGAAGAAGGATACAACATAACTTTGAATTGGAAGAATATTGCCGTACATCTAATTGATGTCCACGAGGGGTGAATGAACTTGTGCAGCTGGAGGGTGAGCTCGGACTCAGGATGGGTTATTGATGTCGTGGTGTTTGGCCCCGTGCAGCAGCGTTGGGAGATGCCGGGTAGTGATTTCTACAGGTGAGTTATTCTTGTGAGCAGGTTAGCGGTCGCGTGGTTGGCGAGGCTTCTGCGAAGAATCCTACTGGTTATACAGTGAAGGGATCGGTCGTGCGAATGTTGTTAATAATTCAGAGTATAAAAAGGGGGTTTCTACAGTAAGATACCGAGAATTTTGGTGGTTGATTGCGCAAGGTTATGTCAATAAGAGATTAAGAATCCTAGTGAACTCCAGAGTTGTGTAATAGTGGCTTCAAACTAAGTGGGAGAGTCCCACCGCCTATGATTGGGTTGCATGGTTAACCACTTGCGAGGTTTTCAGGTTGTTAGCATATTTCTGGGTCACTCGGCTACGGGAAAAGGACATAAGTGGTAATTGGAGCAAAGGAATTGTTAAAGGGTGCTATGGTTGGCCTTATTGGCTCATGTTCAGACTTGAGAGAAGGATGAGAAGGGACTTCGGATTCGTAGAAGGGTTAGCGGAATGGGCATGTCAGTTGAGGGTGCGAATGTACGCCCAAGGAAGGTATGAAATGGTTCATGGGATTTGAGACGGCATGGTCTCGCGGTTCCAGGTCACCCGGGGTGAGTGCGGATGGAGAGTGTGTTATGTGTGGGAAGGAGTCATTGTTATTACTAAGGCAATCGGGGTGAATAGAAGGAAGATATATTGGTTAAACATAGTTGAATTGGCCTATTGGTGGTAGAGGTCAATTCCTTCAGCGTGATCAAGTCATGCGCGTGGTTTGTGACGGTACGTGTGAGGCTTGTCGGTCGCCGAAATTAATGTTGTTCAGAAGCACTCTTCTGATATGGCCTGTTATGTATAGGCGGATCCTGGAATGGCCATGGTGGCTCAGGCCACTACTTGGAGGTTTGCATATTCTACGGTTATGAGAATTCACCTAAGTGTTGCTATGGTTCTTCTGAAGTGAGTTAAGTGAAAAGCTTTTAAGTGATGAGGTGTTAGCCTATTAGCTGTTCCGAAGCCATGATGAAAAATGTGGCATGTTAGGTGCAGTGAGTGGTATGGGATTCGAAGTAAAGATCAAGGTAACAACTCGGTGTGGTCAAAGATGGCACGAGCTCGGATGAGCAAGAACAAGGGGTGGAATGTTTAAAGCAAATTGGTATTGTCTTCAGCGTCACCTGAGATCGATGTGTTGTGAAAGAGACTTTGCATCCTGGTTAAGGATTCTTGATCACTTTTCAGCGTTAGTGCGGCCGATGGTTTAGATGTGCGGACCCGTTATTCATTTCGGAGGATTTTGGGAACGTGTCCCACGGGAAGATTGTATAAGTGCGACATGTAGTCACTTGATTGACTAAAGATTTAAACCAAGTATGAGGATTGTGGTAATATCATTAATTTGAGAATTTATGCTGGGAGGGCACTTTGTTTGTTGGGTTGTGAACTGAGGAGGTTGCTCCGGTTATGATGGTTGTTCTTATGTGTTATGAGGAAAAGGGAATTACTATGGACCTTTGAAAGGTTATTAGCCAAGTTGGTGCAATCAGAAATCGGTTTGAGATCAGTGGATCGATTTATATGTGAACATGGCTTTATATCAGGCCAGTTGTGTTCGTTTCAGTGAGCGTTCCTTATGGAGGAACAGTCGGGGTGTTATTTTGTCATCAGCTATTCCAGGAATTGATCTATTGCGTCGTATGAGTTATGAGACGGCTTGGTAAATTTTTATGTGTTGAAGTTCAGCGTGGAGATGATGTTATATGAGCAGAATGGCTCTCGAGATTCAGATCTTGTATCGCACCCCAGTTGTGTCCGAGTTTGTGGATTATAGCATTATATGTCTCCCTGGGGAATGGTGTTATACACTTAGCATGTTTATGACTGATGTTTAGTATCTTGTTGTAAGGAGCAATTTAGCTCGATGTACATCTCCTTATGCGAGCTCCATGTGTGGATCGGGTGGCATTGCCGCCACGGGTATGTTATTTGGATCGGGTGGCACGCCGCTATAGTTATGATTGCTCGGATCGGGTTGCACGCCGCAACAGTGTGATGTTCAGTACAGTTTCCCATATCTGTTTATTGCGTTCTGTTTCCTATTTTCTGGAGGAAGCTCATATTAGCTGTGCGCCCGCGTCGCATGTATGATTCGCGAGCGGGGTAATTGAAATTTCTTTTCAGAGTTCATTTTTTTCCTTTTGTATCGCATTCTAATTGGTAGCCTATTGGCGCATTGTGACGCCATATACGACTTTTGGTTATGTTGGGTGGCTTATTGTCTGAGCATTCATACTGGGTGAGACGAGATTGTTGGATTTAGGATCAGTGAAGTCTGATTACGTGAAGTATTAAGAGGCAAAGATCATTAATTGGTTCAGAATGAGGTAATGTCTCTTGTCAGGAGTATAGACTCAACGATTGGTTGACTCGGCAGTCGATTATGAATTTCCGCACGTCTCTCCGTTGTGACGGCATTGAAAGAGTTAGAGTGAGACTTGTGAATGTCATGGGGTGCAATGAGAGCATCAGATTCGTGGAATTGACTAAGTCGATCAGGAAATGTTACAGTGGGCCGGTGAGTAAAGTGATGCGAGGTGTGAACTTCAGCAAGTTATGCAGCCATGTTTGGGTATAGCGTGTAGCGATTGTTATAGTGATCTTATGTTGTAAACAGGCCGGGCATAGAATTTCGGATGTTGGAATTGGGCTCTAAGGCTTATTTGCTTGAATAAAAAGGAATATCTTCAGAATTGATCGAGCTGGTGTGCTCAACTGAGTTGTGGTAGCACGGTAAGGTGCATGAGGAGTTAAACACTGAATCATGGAACTGGAGGGTCTTGGGATCATTTCTTGCCACTGGCGGAGTTGCTTGCAACGATAGTTATCAATCCAGCATTCAGATGGCGCCGTATGAGGCTTATATGGTAAGAGGTGTAGATCTCCGGTGGGTTGGTTTGAGCCGGGTGAGGGCAGGCTATTGGGCACAGAGTTGGTACAGGATGCATTGGAAAAGGTTAAGACGATTCAGGATAGACTCCGTACAGCCCAGTCTAGACAGAAGAGTTACGCGGACAGGAAGGTTCGTGATGTTCATATATGGTTGGTGAGCGGGTTCTGCTTTGGGTCTCGCCTATGAAAGGCGTCATGAGGTTTGGGAAGAAAGGAAAGTTGAGTCCGAGGTTTATTGGCCCTTTTGAGATCTTGCGGCGAGTTGGGGAGGTTGCCTATGAGCTTGCCTTGCCTCCCAGTTTGGCCGGAGTTCATCCGGTATTTCATGTTTCGATGCTCCGGAGGTATCACGGTGATTCGTCGCACGTGTTGGATTTCAGTTCAGTCCAGCTGGACAAGGATCTATCCTATGTTGAGAGCCAGTGGCTATTTTGGACAGACAGGTCAGAAAGTTGAGGTAAAAGAACATTGCTTCAGTAAAGGTTCAGTGGCGGGGTCAGCCGGCCGAGGAGGCGACTTGGGAGACCGAGCGGGATATGCGCAGCCAGTACCCTCATCTTTTTCACTACTTCAGGTATGTTCCCTATTCTCGTTCGAGGACGAACGAATGTTTAAGTGTAGGAGGATGTAACGACCCGGCCGGTCATTTTTGGAATTTATGCCCCGATCCCCCCCCCCCCTTAACTGCTTCCCCTAAGTTCATTTCTGCTATTTTGGTTTGCCGGGACGTTCGGTATTAGGATTCGGAGTGTTTTGGGACACTTAGTCCCTAAATGAGAGCTTAAGTGTTGAAAAATGGTCCGAAGTCGGAACAGTGTGAAGACGACCTCGAAATGGAAATCCGATGGTTCCGTTAGCTCCGTTAGGTGATTTCGGGGTTGGGAGCATGTTCGGAATGTATTTTGGAAGTCCGTAGCTCATTTAGACTTGAAATGCCGAAGTTTGAATTTTTGAAGTTTCCGGTCCGATAGTGAGTTTTTGATCCGAGGGTCGGATTGGAATTCCGGAAGTTGCAGTAGCTCCGTCATGTCATTTGGGATGTGTGAGCAAAATTTCAGGTCATTTGGACGTGTTTTGGTTAGGTTTTTGATCGAAATCGTATTTGGAAGAAATTTGAAGTTCTTAGGCTTGAATCTTTGATTAATTCGGGTTTCCGGCGTTGTTTTAGGTGTTTTCAAGATTGTTACAAGTTTGAATAAGATATTAGGTGGTATTGGTGCTTTTGGTTGAGGTCCCGGGGGCCTCGGGATGATTCCGGGTGGTTAACGAAGGAAAATTTCTAAGTTTGCGGCAGCTGGTATTTTGTTCCTTCTGGTATTTTCGCTTCTGCGGCTTGGGAACCGCAGAAGCGGCTCGCTCATCGCAGAAGCGAGTTTGGTCCCCCCCCTCAGGAACCGCAGAAGCGGTTATTTATCCGCAGAAGCGGACCTTTTAAAAGAAGCCGCAGAAGCGGCCAGTGTTTCGCATAGGCGGGACCGCAGAAGCGGTCCCTAGACCGCAGAAGCGGCATTCACTGTACAAATATAGAAATTCGAGGGTTTTAATTTCATAAGTTGGAGAAATCAATTGAGAGCTCGGTTTTAGGCGATTTTGAGTGGGTTTCGAAGAGAAGATCACTGGGTAACGTTTCTTTGGTCCCTTTTTGTTATATTTCATCATTATATAGTTAAATACATTATTGGAATTCGAATTTAGGATCAAAAAATTGGATAATTTGGGGTAAAACTTCATTGCCTAAACTATTGAGTTTTGAGTGGGCATTTGACCTCTGATTTGGGAGATTTTTATATGGTTAGACTCGTGAGAGTACGAGGGTTCTAAAAATATGAAAATTATTCGATTTCGAGATGTTGGCCTGAAGGGCATTTTGGTCATTTCACCTAATTTTACGTCGTAGCTTTGAATTTATTAGGAAAACCAGGTGTTTGCGATGTTATTTACGATGTGTAATTGAATTGAATAGATTTGAGCCATTGGAGTCGGATACTCGTGGCAAGAGCGTGATTTCTAGTTGATATTGAGCCGGTTCGAGGTAAGTGGCTTGTCTAACCTTGTGTGGGGGACCTTTCCCCTTAGGATATGATCTTTGAATATTTGAATGCCTCGTACGTGAGGTGACGAGCGCGTACTTGAGCTAATTGTTGTAAACCCGTTTCTACTTGAAGTATTTAAATTGAGATTTCATGTTTACTTGTTCATTTTAAACTGTAAGTTTATACCTGTGCTAGCTTAGAGACTCATGTTTATCTGGCTTACTTGCTATTTGTTTTAGCTGTGCTATTTGTACTCTGTGAAGCATGTTAGGCTATAATTTACTACTTCTTGTCCTGATTTTTTAGCATTATTCTGAGATTATGAGTTGCTTGTTGTTGTGTGTTTAATTGGGACTACGGGATGGCTTTCCCGGGAGATCCCCCCTGTACTTGAGATAATTCTGGACTGAGGTGCGGGATACCAAGAGATCCCTGGCACATTTATATATATGAGGATACCAAGAGATCCTCGGAAATCCTAGAGATCCCTGGCATATTATTGAGGATACCAAGAGATCCTCGGTAACCAAGAGATCCCTGGCACATTTATATATATTTGAGGATACCAAGAGATCCTCGGGATACCAAGAGATCCCTGGCAATACTATTGAGGATACCAAGAGATCCTCAGGATACCAAAGAGATCCCTAGTTATATGTTTGAGGATACAAGAGATCCGGGAACTAAGAGATCCCCAGTGTTTTATGATGAGGATACCAAGAGATCCTCGGGATACAAGAGATCCTTGGTGCATGTGATGAGGATACAAAGAGATCCTCGGGATAACTAAGAGATCCCCGACTATTATTCCTTGTTGGGAGTGGTACTCCTTGTATTGTTACCTTTGCCTTCTACTACTTATCTTCCTTATTTATCTGGTTTAGATTCTCGCTGTAAGACTTTATTAAACTATTTCCCGTTATCCTTATTAATTATTATGTTTTATCTCAGTAGGCCCTGCCTTCCTCGCACTAACCCGACCGAGGTTAGGCTTGGCACTTACTGAGTACCGCTGTGGTGTACTCATGCCCTTCCTGCGCATGTTCTTCATGTGCAGATCAGATACCTCTTCTTAGGCGTACTATCCTTGAGGCGAGGAGAACACGGAGACTTCGAGGGTATATCTGCCGCGTCCGCAGACCAGAGTCTCTATTCTGTTCCAGCTTTAGTATTTAGTTTATTCCGTTTTCTCTCAGTTGTTTAGTATTTCTGGAGTTAGAGCAGCGTACTATGTTCCTGTTAGCCTGTGTTCCCGTGAGTTTCCGGTTTTGGTATTGAATTGTAGACTTCCCGCATTCTTTTGGGTTGTATAGGCCGAGCTGCCTTATATGCAGTTAACATTTTAAATGTTTAGCCTTATTTAACCATTTGGCAAGTTAAGTTGTTTATTTTCCGAATTGATAGCTTACCTAGTTGTAGGAACTAGGTGCCATCACGACATGTTCATGGAGGTGGAACTGGGGTCGTGGCAATATTTCTCTTGATGTTCTACTTAAACTAATGTGAATTACCAGATGCAACCAACTGAAGTGGCTGATAGACCGGCGGAGAAAGCTGCACCAGAGCCAACTGAAGTAGTTAGAACTTCAATATATTTTGAATCTCAAAACCTATTTTGTTAAGTAGTTAATTCGTATTTTTGTATAACTGGAATTGCTATTCCTGTTTAGAGAAGAAAAAAATGTGACGCTGATAAATGGATTGGTACTTTTAGTAATAGTTGAATTGCTTTTCAGGTTAGATATATCAAGCCTATATATGTGTACAAGTAAATGCTATTCCGATGAAAGAAACGCTCGATGTGAACACCAGATAATACCAGGTTTACTCTCTATGCCATTTTCGCGGACAACGTTTTGTTGTTTTAACCGATCCGTCACAATTAGTTTTTTAACAGACATGTTAATTGGTTGAATAATGTGTTATCATTTCCTGCACTATTTTACTGTTAGTATATTCAACTCTATGGCCAAAAATAGTTAAAGAGAAGGATAAACTTCCCACTCTTTTTCTCTGTTGGCTTTCCAATTTTATGTTGGATTCAATGATAGGAATTCAAGGTTGAACTTATAAAGTTTAAGTTTTGGCTTCGCATTTGACAACCGACACGATCTGGCTAAACATTGAATACCAATATCGTTTCGTTGTATTTTTCAAACTACTAACTTCGGTCAGCATGCTGATGATTGATTCTCCTTGATCAAGTTTATTGCAACAATTTTTTGTACCATATGTTTTAATATTATTAGTATAAATTTCCATCTTGTAGAGAGAGTAACATGTAAACGAAAGATTTGTCTGCATTGAAGATAAAAGACATCCCATAATTTCCAATATTTAAGAAGTTACTCTTAATTCATCATGTAATTTCTAAATAATGTTCCACAAGAAGAAATCAAACTCATTGTATATGCCCATAACATCATAAAATACTAAGTTAGACGAAGCAAACCTCCTAATCATTCTGTTTTAAGAGTCTTGGCAACATCAATGACAAAGCGGTACTTAATATCACCTTTTGCGAGTCGCTCCAATGCAGTATTTACATAATCATTGGAATGACTTCAACGTATGCTGTTATATTGTGTTTTGCAGCAAAATCAAGCCTTTTCTTGTATTCTTTCTTTCCTCATATCCACTTCCAGCTACAAGCTTCCTCCCTGTCATTATATGTAGTAACTCTCAACATTCATATTATATCTAAGATCAAAGATAGTTAAAGAAAAGGATAAACAAAGTTGGCATTTATTCATTTCTCTCGACATAAAATTTCAAAAACTAAAGAAGGAAACTAAAACAAATAAAGGAAACAGAATGTCACGACCCGGATTTCCCTACCTCGGGGTCGTGATGGCGCCCTACTCGTAAAAGCTAGGCAAGCACAAATCATAAACTCCTACCTACTTTATTTTAAATCCTTTTATCAATCATAACAACAAGCATTAAATATTTAAATGAACACGGAATATGAAATTAAAGGGAAGACTTAAATTAAATAAGCTGAACAATAATGCGGAATTCAACATGTACCTCTACCCAAGAAACTGGTGTCACATCAATCCACGGACTACTAAGAGCACTAAATACAATCGTTTGAAAGAAATATAACACCGTTTGTCTCGAAAACATGAGATAACAGAATGAAATATAAGATAGAGGAGACGCGGGCCTGCGGACGCGTGCAAGGCTACCTCGGAGTCTCGGTGGACTGAAGGTTGGCTCCCGAGCTACTGCTGCTGTCCGGGACCTGGATCTGTGCAAAAGAGCACAGAGTGTAGTATCAGCACAACCGACCCCATGTGCTGGTAGTGCCTAGCCTAACCTCGGCGAGGTGGGTGACGAGGCTAGACCCAACTAATATCCACATAAACCTTTGCAGTTATATATATATATATATATATATATATAGCGGAACAGAGATATAAAGATAACCAATCAATATGGGAGGGGGAGCATGTTGTGGGGAAGATAGCAACTTCGATTAAAAGTCATCAAGTAACGAAAGAAGCAACATAACTCAGACAACAATAAAGAATCAGAAATCAATAAGTGCACGGCATCACCCTTCATGCTTTTACTCTCGTCATCACCAAGCAATGATATAATAAAAACGTGCACGGCATCACCCTTCATGCTTTTACTCTCGTCATCACCAAGCAATGATATAATAAAAACGTGCACGGCATCACCCTTCGTGCTTTTACTCTCTTTCCTCACCAAAACAAACATATGATAAAATGTGCACGGCATCACCCTTCGTACTTTTACTCTCTTTCCTCACATATAATCAATAGAATCGGCACGGAATGGTACATCATGCGGCACAGCATCACCCTTCGTGCTTTACACTCTTTCCTCACAATATCACCAATGCACGGCATCGCCCTTCGTGTTTTAACACTCTTCCTCACCCAAACAACAATCACAAACAAGGGCAAGGGAAATAAACAAGAATATATAGAAATCCCGGCAAGGGAACAACAATTTAACAATTAAATCTCGGCAAGGGAGCAACAAGTAAATAATTAAATCCCGACAAGGGAGCAACACGTAAATAATTAAAACCCGGCAAGGGAACATTTCAATAACCCTTTCTCTATTTTTCACTTATACTTCATAACTCGCTCTACCACTTGAGCCAATGCTCCAAAGGGTTCAACCATCTCATATACTTTCACAATTCATAATATAATTCGAGCCAATGCTCCAAGATGTTCAAAGGTCTCAATTTCCTTCCACAAACTTTTCACAATAACTAGAAATCATCACCAAAGCATGAAGAATACAATGAAATCAAAATATTCACGATATAAAGACTCACGGTCATGATAGACACCAACGTATAGATACTCGTCACCATACCTATATGTCGTACACGACTAATACCACATAGCAAATAGGACTCAACTCCTAATCCCTCAAGCTAAGGTTAGACCAAACACTTACCTTGATGCCTTGAACAGAACTCAAGTCTCAATTATAGCTTTACCCGTTTGATTCCACCGCCAATTCGCTCGTATCTAATCACAAATTACTTAATTACATCAATAGGTGCTAAATGAATCAATCCCAATGCATGAAAATGAGTTTTCCAAAGTTTTCCCCAAAAAGTCAAAAATCGCCCCCGGGCCCACGTGGTCAAAACCCGAGGTTCGAACCAAAACCCGATTACCCATTCTCCCACGAACTCAAATATATCATTTGTTTTGAAATCGGACCTCAAATTGAGGTCCAAATCCCCAATTTTTGAAAAACCTAGGTTCTACCCAAAACACCCAATTTCCCCCATGAAAATCTTTGATTTTAGGTTGAAATCATGTTAAAATATGTTAATGATTGAAAGAAATGAGTAAAAACTAACTTACAATTGATTTGGAAGAGGACTTGTTCTTGGAAAATCGCCTAAGTGTGTTTGGGTTTGAGAAAATATGAAAAATGAAGTTCAAAATCGGTTAAGTGTAAAAATTGCAGGTCTCTGATATGGAAAATGCGAACATAGGTTCGCAATTGCGAACCCCGACCTCTCAGATGTGGGAATTGCGAAACAGGGTTCGCATTTGCGAACCCTTCATAATTTCCCAGCTTTCGCATTTGCGAGTGAATATATCGCATTTGCGATGTCTGAGAATTTAGGCGGGCATCACTTTTGCGATGGAAATCTTCGCATTTGCGAAGAAGGCTGCCCAGGCGTTGTCTCGCATTTGCGAGGCAGGCTTCACAAATGCGAAGCCTGCAGGTCAGTTCATACCAGCAAATTTTAAGTTCAAAAATGCAACCCGTGGCCTATCCAAAACTCACCCGAGCCAAACCAAATATACACACAACCTCAAAAATATTTTACGGACTTATTCGTGCGATCAAATCGCCAAAATAACATCATAAACATCGGATTAAACCTCAAAATCCATGAATTCTTTCAAACTTCTTAAAACATCAATTTTTCCAATTTAGGTCCGAATCACGTCAAACGACATCCGTTTTCAACCAAATTTCACAGGAAGGACTTAAAACATATATAAGACCTGTACCGGGCGCCGGAACCAAAATACGGGCCCGATACCATCGGTTTCTAATCAGATTTTATTTCCAATTTTCTTAAACATTTCCAGAAAACATTTTTTTTAAAAAATTCATTTCTCGGGCTTGGGACCTCGGAATTCGATTCGGGGCATATGCCCAAGTCCCATATTTTCCTACGGACCCTTCGGGACTGTCAAATTACGGGTCCGGGTCCGTTTACCCAAAACATTGACCAAGGTCAAATTAATTCATTTTATAGTACTTATCATTTTTCACACAGTTTCTCATTTAAGCTTTCCGGCTATGCGCCCGGACTGCGCACGCAAATCGAGATGACTCTAATTGAGGTTTTCAAGGCCTCGGAGTCATAGAATTTAATTTAAAACAAGTGATGACCGTTTGGGTCATCGCACAGAAAAAAATAACGAAAAAGCAGAGAAAACCAAGATCCAAGAATATTAATTATAATTATGTCCAAAAACCAAGAACTGTAACGTAGATATGTAATATAGCAAAAAAATTTCCGCAATTTTCCTTCAACGAGCAGTTCATAAAGAATAAGTAAAAGATAAAATTACAATTCTCCCAGAAACAGCTTCACTACCGTTCCGGGGTAGGGGTAAGATCTACGATACATCCTACCATTCCGGGGTGACTAATTTATTTTCAGCAATGTTTTATTCCTCATGTTTTTCAATAATATTAGAAAGGTAACTTTATATTTGAACGTAAAAATAAATCAATTATTCTCATTTGAGACAAAAAAATTGGTAATTGAACTTAATGACGATTAGTGAAAGTATTATTCAACTTACTCCTGCATCTTTGTCACTCGAGCTAGCTTGAATGAACATACAATTGAAATCACCGGAATTTGCAGGGGCAGGAAAGTTGAGCTCATCCATTGTTTGAGGCAGAATGGATATATTGTACCAGGCAGCATGCATGCAAGATGCAGTAAATGAATAACGAAATTAGTAAAGACGTGTTCCCTGGTGTACAGAAGTACGTAGGTGCGGAGAAATTTTATTCTTGGTCCGCCTCAACCAACAAAAGTTGTGTAAGACCTTATTATTTAATAAACACGTGGCGTTGGGTCCCATTAACCAATTTGTTTCCTCCTTTCCTACTTTCTTCTCTTTTCAGATTTTCCCTTTTCTTTTCTTTCTAGACAAGTCGCTATAAAATCTTCAAGCACACAATCTCCAAGAAATACTTTCATCCTCATCTTTGTATACTTAAAAATTATATATATATATATATACCCTATATATTTATAGTAGTACTATATTATAATAGTATTATTAGAATTAGAGGAAAAAATGGCACCATACCGTACTATGCATTAATTTAATATTCTTTTTCGCCAATCATATTGTTAAGGCACACACGTGTGAGTACCGAGTACAGTGAAACTAAAAGTCATATTTAAAGTACTAAAGATCATACTTAAGGGACCAAACTCTAAATATTTATCACCTAATATGAATTCTCACGGTATTTAACAGAGCTCACCCCTATTATCAAGAAACATAACACAACAGGTTGTCTCACTCTAAATATTTCCCACTGTCTCAATGTATTTGATACTCCCTGTATATAGGAGTCAAACAGGCTGTTACCAAAAGTCTAAAGTTGAGCTAGAGAAAGAGAAACAGTCAAACGGGTTTCTTGATGCTAAAGCAAAATTTAATATTTAAAATAATAAAAATATTTCAAGATTAATAAAATATATATCTTCTATTGTGGAGAGTTAGTTCAAAAGTTTCTGAATTTTGAGAAAGTCTCCTATCACGTTCTTCTATATAGTCTTTGTTGAATTTTTTGCTTGTGCCTAAATTATTATTGAGTTATTTCAATCCTTCAAATTAGTATTAGAGCATGTTGAAAATTAAACTAAGATTAATTAGTATTCCCAAGTCGTTCATAAATAACACTTGTTGAGGGTAAAAAAGGCGAACGACATTTCGCTAAGGGCTTCGTGCTTTTAAAAATGTGTTTTTAAAACGACATTTAGAGTTTGGTCCCTTAAGTATGACCTTTAGTTCCTCTAATCCATATATATGTATATATATTAGAGGAAAAAATATCACCATACCGTACTATGCATTAATGTAATATTATTTTTTGGCCAATCATATTATTAAGGCACACATGCGTGAGTACCGAGTATAGTGAGACTAAAAGTCATACTTAAGGAACTAAAGGTCATACTTAAGGGACCAAACTCTAAATATTTACCACATAATATGAATTCTCCCTGTATTTAATAGAGCTTAACCCTGTTACCAAGAAACATAACACATAAGCCGTCTCATTCTAAATATTTCCGATTATCTCACTATATTTAATACTCGATGTATATAGGAGTCAAACATGTTGTTACCAAAAACTCTAACGTCGAGCTAAAGAGAGAGAAATCAGTCAAACAGTTTTCTGATGCTAAAGCAAAATGTAAAATTTAAAATAATAAAAAGTATTTCAAGATTAATAAAATATATCTCTTCTATTGTGGAGAGTTAGTTACTATATAGAGAAATTCAAAAGTTTATAAATTGTGAAAAAGCCTCCTACCACGTTCTCTCCCTAGTTTAATAAATTTCTTCTATATAGTCTTTGTTGTATTTTTTGCTTGTGCCTAAATTATTCTTGGGGTATTTCAATCCTTTAAATTAGTATCAGAGCATGTTGGAAATTAAACAAAGATTAAGTGATATTCCTAAGTCGTTTATAAATAACACTTGTTGAGGGCAAAAAAGGCAACGACATTTCGTTAAGGACCTTCGTTCTTTTAAAATAGTGTAGAAGATACATGTGTGTGTGTGTGTGTGTGTGTGTGTGTGTGTGTGTGTGTATATATATATATATTATTGGTA
>NW_017673333.1:108716-120969 GCF_001879085.1 Nicotiana attenuata
TTGTTTATCTGTTTTGTATTTCGATTCCGATCTGTGTGTATATATATATATATATATATATATATATATATATATATATATATATATATATATATATATATATATATATATATGTAGATTAGAGGAAAAAATGCCACCATACCGTACTATGCATTAATGTAGTATTCTTTTTTGGTCATTCATATTGTTAAGGCACACACGCATGAGTACCGAGTACAGTGAAACTAAAAGTCATACTTAAGGGACTAAAGGTCATACTGAAGGGACCAAACTCTAAATATTTACCACCTAATATAAATTTTCACTGTATTTAACAGAGCTCACCCCTGTTACCAAAAAACATAACACAACAAGCTGTCTCACTTTAAATATTTCTGACTGTCTCACTGTATTTGATACTCACTGTATATAGGAGTCAAATAAGTTGTTATCAAAAACTCAAACGTTGAGCTAGAGAAAGAGAAAGCAGTCAAACATGTTTCTTGATGCTAAAGCAAAATTTAAAATTTAAAATAAAAAAATTCAAGATTAATAAAATATATATCTTCTATTGTAGAGAGTTAGTTACGATATAGGGAGATTTAAAAGTTTATGAATTTTGAAAAAGCCTCATACCACGTTCTCTCCCTAGTTTAATAAATTTTTTCTATATAGTCTTTGTTGAATTTTTTGCTCATACCTAAATTATTCTTGGGATATTTAAATCCTTCTAATTAGTATCAGAGCATGTTGTAAACTAAACTAAGATTAATTAGTATTCCTAAGTCGTTTAAGATTTAGATTTACTAGTTTATTTAATTCATATCTAGTTAGATTTTATTAACTATATTCATGCAGGAATATATTTTCTAAATTCTAGTCAAATTTAGTTTGTAATATTATAAATAAGGGTGTTACTACATATTTTCTATTGTAATGAGTTAGTTACGATATAGAGAGATTCAAGAGTTTATGAATAGTAAAAAAGCCTCCTACCACGTTCTCTTCCTAGATTAATAATTTTTTTCTATATAGTTTTTGTTGACTTTTTTGCTTATGTCTAAATTATTCTTGGGGTACTTCAATCCTTCAAATTGGTATCAGAGCATGTTGAAAATTAAACTAAGAATAATTAGTATTCCTATGTCGTCTAGGATTTGATATTTACTAGTTTATTTAATTCATGTCTAGGTAGATTTTATTAATCATATTCATGTAGGAATAGGTTTTCTAAATTTTAAAATCAAATTTAGTTTGTAGTATTATAAATAGGGTGTTGCTGTCATGACCCAAAATCCATTAAATGCCGTGATGGCACCGGACACCTCGATCAGGAAAGCCAACATTAAGTAATTATTAGTTTGTATGAATCCACCAAATCGTAGAGTACCTAGTCCTCTACAAGTTTCTGCTGAGAGCACTTAGTAAAGCAGTAAGTAAATGAGGCAGAGGATTTTTACGTGGAAAAATCCCGCACAAGGGGATAAAAAAACCACGACCTACACATGTAGGCTTTTAACTTCACTAACTTGTAATCTTACCTATTACAAGCCACTTTACAATACTTCCTATTGCAAAGGATTTACTCAGCTAACTTGTGGTACCTTTACCACAAGCCACTTTGTGACTATCCTAGTTACAAAGGCTTTTTCTAACTTGTGATGCTATCACCAAAGGCCACTTTGTAATTCTACGATTACAAAGACTTTTCCTTATGACTAAATCTAGTCACAACATAAACTCAACGAGTTTACAGATTGACAAGAGGATTCCTAATCAGTATGCTTCTAAGTAAGCGATTTAGGAGATATAGTATGTACAATAACAAGGTTACAACTCAACTAGGACATCAACAATCAATTTTTTAGGAACTGGTCCGTAGTGGCGTTCAACCTTGTTCTTCAAGCTTGAGAGAATGATTTTTCTGTTTTTGCTAGATGCTTGAATGAGGAACAGAAACCTTCTAGTGATGTTTTTGTATAAAGCCCATTTGGTACATCTTGATCACATCACTTGAAATGATGTGAGTACTTTGTTTGGTTAGAGAATGAGTGGGCTCACAGTGTGGTGCAGTGCGGCAGAAACAGTGCCGTCGGTCACTTTATTTCCAGCTGTTTTCAAATGACTTTGTACTGCTACGAGGAAACCACAAGAGCATCAGGTACTTGTTTGGTTCCTGAGTCCTGAAGCTGTAGCAATGCATCTTTAGCTGAAATCCATTAACGCTTGCAGCAATCCAAGTAGGTCAGGTTCCCTAACTGGTTCTTAGCAGTAAGTTTGTTAGATCATCAAAACATAAGGCAAGAGTGTTTAAGATCTATCAATTTCCCCTTTTTGGTGATGACAAACTTAACAATTATAAAGTCAGAATTGGGCAGTAAAAAAGTTTTTCAAAGAGTTCCCCCTGAGACGATGCCTTAATCATTCATGGTCAGAGTAATAGACTAATTCATAAGAACCAGTTCCCCAAAGTGTTTCCCCCTGAGTCCTATATTAGTCTTTCTTTTCCCCCTTTTGGCATCATTAAAAAGAACAACAGTGCAAAGAAGTCCAGCTAAACTAACTCATGCCACATATGTACACACAATCATGAGAAAGAATAGAACACAAAGAGAAGTACTAGTCAAAATAGAAGAGGATTCATATTAATAATTTTGATATGCCTCATCCTTTGAAAAAGGAAGAGGCTACATTGACTTGTTCACAGGAGCAGTAGTAGTAGCACATCCCAACCATCATAGAAAAAGCAAAAAAAAAAACAATACCACCAACCAATCAACAAGGAAAACAAGAAAAAGAAAACAATCATATCCAGAAAACTGGTCACTGAAGGGTTCTTAGGGGGCACTAGGAGGAAAAGGCTTGGAAGCTGCGGCAAGTGTCTAGAGAACAAGATCTATTCGGGCGTTTTGCGACTTTTGCTCGTTGAGCAGTTCAGCCTTCAGGTTCTCGACTTGCGCCCTGAGATCAACATTTTCTTGGTCAAACGGATCACCTCATCAATTTGACATGGGAACCGCTCGGGCTTGCTGACCTTCCAGTATAGCATTCCTGGCCTTCAAACAACGAATTTCCTCAGCTGCACTGTTCTGGGCATTGATGAGCTGAGACATAGTTGAAGTACATCCCACACCCCTTATTTCTCTATACACTCGCACTCTTCCAAGGTTGTCTGTGAGAATGTCTGTTACGGGTCCCCACCTTACCTGTTCCCAGTGGAACCTTAAAGAACTTGAACACCTGGGTGAACATGAATCCATAGGGAAGCACGTGATTACCATCCAGAAATTGGCCACCTTCTGCATTTGTTCAATCATTATCGCAGGCAGACTCACAGGGTTGAAACCGTCCAGTTGCTCCATTAGGTATAGATCCGATTTTGAAGTTACAGACGTCCTTTCTGCTCGAGGCAGCAATACTTTGTTAACCAGTCAAACAACAGGTGGTAGACAGGAAGTAGTGCTTTCTTATGGATCTGGTCCCCTTTCTGATTGGAATTATATTTCACCACCGCATTTCGGAAGTTGTACTGGCAAACATCTTCGTACACTCGACACTCCAACTGTAGGAACTTCAAAATATCTCCAAGCAATTGCACGTCAAAGACAATGTCCACACCATTGACCAAAGCACAAACATGGTCAGTATCGACTGAAAAAAGACTGGCGAAGAAACTCTGTACCTCCTCCTCATACACTTTAGGAGCATCAACGTAGAACAGATGCATCCATTGTTAAAACTCCACCATTTCCAGAATTTGGCGCATTCCGGCCATCTCTGAGATTGTTGGGTCAAACGTACGACCCAGCAGAACTTTCTGATGCCTTAAGCGCTCAGAGCCAAGGCAAACCTCACTTCTTGCTTTCTTTCCAGGACTAGGTTATTTAACTGTTTCATACTTGCATTGCCTATGCTTTTCTCCACTGACTTTGCCCTTCCTTTGGACTTGACAAGAACATCCTCATCACTCACTACTCCTTCATCTTGGACTTAGAAGTAACCCTTTCACCTTGAAACAGATGCAGCCCTTTTCGAGACCGCTTTTACAAGGGAACCAGGTTCTCAGGAGTTCCTTCCTCCACCTCAACTACAGGATAACATCAATCACTTACAGGTACACCATCCTTCACTAACTTTCTCTTTTCTTCTTGCTACTTTCTTGCTCTTTTGGAGTGCAGAATCATAGGCCACTTTGACTTGAAGCCTGGTAATGGGTCGCTTGATTTCAGACTCAGGGGTGGAAACAACCCTTCGCTTACTTATGAATGCATCAAGGGCCATGTTGTCTAGGTCTTCTTCATCACTAGATCACATTTCCGATGCTTGAATTTCCAGGGGCACAACGTCGAATGCAGGAACAACACCGTCCTGGGGAATGAGACTCCTGACCTGGTCTCCTGAAAGGGATCAGGTTCCCCATGGGAAGCCCCAGTAGTGTATGCTACTGCATCCCCTTCAAACGCCATATTGGCTCCTTCTTCCCTCACGCTTTGTGAATCGTGTTTCTAGGAATAACCACATGCAATACCCATCAGCGGATACTACAAACACAGTCTTTTCTTCTTTAACCGGTGCTTCCACAATCGTGGAAGTCGACGGCAATGATGGCGGAGCCTTTTTGTGAAACTCAGTATTTTGACCCTGTCTCCACTTAGGGTTTGACTGGTGTGGGCAACAGACGACAGAGAGAACGGAACAATAGTTTCACGGGTTTCTGAGTTGGGAAGAGTTTGGGAAACTAGGGAAGGTGTGACTGTAGCAATAGGAGTGATAGAGGGTGACAAGGACTCAGAGACGGTGAGAGGTTCCATAGACGGGTCAGAGGTGGTTACAGTTGAGGCAGAGATATCGGAAGTTTTCTCAGCCATTGGAAGAGGTGGTATGGTGATCCTTCCCTTTTTTGGTGAATTTAAAATAGGCCTATGGTTAATAAAGGGAAGAAGATAGATGTTTTAAGCGGAGAGGATAATTATGAAGGAAAAAGAATTGGCACCGGTTCTGAAATGGCGGTTGGGCGTGGAGAATTGTGATGTTTCAGAGGGAGATGGAACATTTTGAATTGAAGGGACGTGACAGCCGGATCTGAAAAGTTGAGATATGGCAGTTGTATATTGTACCTTTTAAGACGGTGTATTAAAGGATGCATAGAACTACTAACCTTTAGTACAAGAAACCTGGTTCTTGAAAAACATTTTCTTCAGCCCCCCCTTTTTGAAAAAAGAAAATCAATCCTCTTTAATCAGTCATGTACTGCATCTACTGCTTTATGCTTATCATGTGTGTCTACCTGCAACGGTATTGAAGTGAGTTAGACATGGCCAAAAAACACTTTGAACCATCAAAGCAAGCGTTGAGTCATATCCACTCTCCTCGCCTTCAACTGCATCGTAGTACTACATCAGTATTAGATTTATCTTGTTTACTTGTGTAGTTCCCTCACAAGCTATTTGCATAGCCTCCCATATTTCCTTGGCAGTGTCCGCATGTAGAGATTCTATCGTACTCTTTAGGTCCCAACCATATACCAGAATTTCTTGGCACGAAAATTCTTCTCCACCGCTTTCTTGTCTTCTTCATTGTATTCTCTGCTGGTCTTTTTTATTGAAATGGCAATTCATTTAGTACCTTGATTGGGACAAACGACCATCGCAGATGACATCCCAAAGCTCACAATCCTCAGCCATATGAAATCATGCATTCTAGCTTTTCCACCACCAATAGCATTTTCCATCAAACTTGGGTGGGTGGTATATGGATTGACCTTCTTCAAAATTTAGTAGCCGCCATGAGGATCCTTCCTAGGTGTAAGCCTGATAGGAGGAACCTGCTCTGATACAATTGTTAGTTTGTATGAGTCCACCAAATCGTAGAGTACATGGTCCTCTACAAGTTTCTGCTGAGAGCACTTAGTAAAGCAGTAAGTAAATGAGGCAGAGGATTTTTACATGGAAAAATCCCGCACAAGGGGATCAAAAAACCACGACCTACACCTGTAGTCTTTTAACTTAACTAACTTGTAATCTTACCTATTACAAGCCACTTTACAATACTTCCTATTGCAAAGGATTTACTCAACTAACTTGTGGTACCTTTACCAAACAAGCCACTTTGTGACTATCCTAGTTACAAAGGCTTTTTCTAACTTGTGATGCTATCACCAAGGCCACTTTGTAATTCTACGATTACAAAGACTTTTCCTTATGACTAAATCTAGTCACAACATAAACTCAGCGAGTTTACAGATTGACAAGAGGATTCCTAATCAGTATGCTTCTAAGTAAGCGATTTAGGAGATATAGTATGTACAATAACAAGGTACAACTCAACTAGGACAGCAACAATCAATCTTTTTAGGAACTGGTCCGTAGTGGCGTTCAACCTTGTTCTTCAAGCTTGAGAGAATGATTTTTCTGTTTTTGCTAGATGCTTGAATGAGGAAACAGAAACCTTCTAGTGATGTTTTTGTATAAAGCCCATTTGGTACATCTTGATCACATCACTTGAAATGATGTGAGTACTTTGTTTGGTTAGAGAATGAGTGGGCTCACAGTGTGGTGCAGTGCGGCAGAAACAGTGCCGTCGGTTACTTCATTTCCAGCTATTTTCAAATGACTTTGTACTGCTACGAGGAAACCACAAGAGCATCAGGTACTTGTTTGGTTCCTGAGTCCTGAAGCTGTAGCAATGCATCTTTAGCTGAAATCCATTAACGCTTGCAGCAATCCAAGTAGGTCAGGTTCCCTAACTGGTTCTTAGCAGTAAGTTGTTAGATCATCAAAACATAAGGCAAGAGTGTTTAAGATCTATCAGTTAATTAATATAAATCTCTCATTTTAATAATTTTTGAAATTATTTTTTTTTATACATTAAACATTAAATAAGGAACTCCGCAGAACAAATATGATGCCTTTACAACATTTAACTGCTGAATAATCCCATAATCACCCCAGAACCCGGTATCACAAATGCATGAGCAATCACTAGGAAATCTAATGAAGTACAATAACTGTCCAGAAAAAAATTTGGACAGAAAGTAAATACAATACACTGAAAGAGACTCTGCTGGTTGCGGGTCGTTTCGAGAGATAGCAGCTAACCTAAGTCTCGTATCATCCATGCTGCTAAGCCCATTAGCCCCTAAAGGTACATGTGCCTGTGCAACAAAAATGCACAGCAAATGTAGCATGAGTACGAAAACAACGCGTACCCAGTAAGTATCCCATTTAACCTCGAAGAAGTAATGACGAGAGGTGACTTCGATACTTACTAGTGGTCCAATAATATTATTACAGTAAAGAAGTGAATAATGTATGAAACAGAGCAAATATATGAAATAAAACATGTATAAAAAATACATAGTAACCATCCCCATTCTTTCATAATTATACCTCAAGTCTTCAGCTAAGCAAGTTCCCTCCGTAACCGGAGCATATACGTACAATTATAGTAGTTTTTGTCATCGAAGTTTCATGATTCAAATCAGGGAAAATCTCTGGGATACACTGGCTTCTTGTCAAGTGTTACGCACGATTACATCAGTATAATATATATTATATATATCGACCGACCGATTATTTTGAGCTATAGCGTGTCGTTCAGTATTTGAGGCCTGAGTAGTTCCACTTCAGGTATTATGACTTGTACGCATGGTCGGAATTGGATTTCGGGAAGTTTGAAGTTGATTTGGAAAGAGAATTATCATTTCGGAGGCTTTAAGTTGAAAGAATTGACTAAGATTGATTTTTTTATTGAATGTCCGTTTGGGATTCCGGGTCTGGGAATAGCTCCAATGGTGATTCTGGTATTGGGAGCCGATCGGAAGTGAATTCAAGAGGTCCTTGGGTCATTTTGAGTCATTTGGCTAAAGTTGAAAATTTGAAAGTTTTTAAGAAGTTTGACCGTAAGTGGACTTTTTGATATCGGATTGGGTGGTAAGGGCATATAACAAAAAGGGTTTCCTCGATCATAAAATAAAAAAGAAAAAGCAGACAGGAACAGTTTTGATTCTTTAAACAAGCAGTTTTGCTTCTTTTTAGCACCCGGATTCCGATTCCGAAAGTGGACTTTTTGATATCGAATTCCGATTCCGATACCAAAGCAAAATTCTTCTTCTTTTATATTGAAACTTTTCATTCGCAGAAACCATCAGCCCCATCGCATACCTTTTTTCTTCCAAAGCTTCTTCCAAGTTTATGTTAATCATTTTTTCTTTTTAGAATTTCAGTCATGGCTCTATTGTTAACCAACAATACTATTGTATTATGGCATATATACAGCAGATACTAAAAGTTATCCACTCATTATTCATTTGTTCATTTATCGAATTATAACTCTAGCCGAATTCACATGCACAATAGAATTCGAACATCAGTTTAAATATTAAAATAAAATAAGTTATATATTAATTGTATTATTTACATACAGAACAACACGTCTCGATACAGATTTTCTTCTTACAACATCAAATTTTAAATTACCTATTACCACTAAATAAATTTTTTATGGTCTGGCACCATAAGTACTTTTACAACGCAAGATAATATTGATCTCTCCGAGTATCAATATACCAGATTTACAAGTGATTTATACATTAACTTTATATTTGTTTGAAAGATCTATTGTCAAAAACTTATCTTCTTTTAATACCATGGTGCTCTAAAAATACATCTTTCTATTTCTAAAGAAGTTATTTTTTTCTTACGTGTTTTAAACTTTGCTCTAGTACTATTGTCTATTTAATTTTGATTGCTATTTTTTGTGATTTCGTATTGGTATTAGGTGCACTCTTTTTTTACAAATACTTAAAGATATGACTTTTTATGTTCGCGTTGTACACCTGTGGTACATAAAATATCATGGTATGCCAGTTTTCACACTGATCAATGAAAAATAACCAACGTTTATCAAGTCAATGAAAAATAGCCACTATTTTGTTGCAACAAGGGACCGGTCCCAGTATAATAATACGGGAGTTCTGGTGCATTTGTGTACGAACTCCAGCATATTATGCTGACCGGTATACTTTGCTAACTCCTGTAAAATTGCGGGAGACTGGAGCACCAATGCTCCAAACTCCACAGTAATTATACTGGACAATTATAACTTGCTGAACTCCGTAAAATTGCGGAGTTCCAGCATAATTATGCTTGAACTCCGTAAAATTTGCGGGAGTTCGCATAGTTTATCCTGGAATCCCGTAAAATTTACGGGAGTTCAAGCATACTTATGCTGGAACTCCTGTAAAATTTGCGGCGTAATTTTCCGGATTTTGAACAGTGTTTTCGCTCAAGATTTAAAGTGGCTAAATTTCGATGACTTTTGAAACTTGGCTATTTTAACGACCAGTGATAAATCTGCTATTTTTGAATTTTTCCCCCTTTTGTACTTCGAATTTAAATGATTTAGTAAAAAATTTAGAATAGTTGCGGAGGTCATGATGTGAAAACTGCTCAATAATGTTTTTCGATTATTCTATTGTCTTTAATAAGGAGAAAGTTTTTATAAGATTTATGTATGCAATTTTACACTATTAGTAATTGTGTCCGCCTAGGTAAGTGAATATGACTTAACTGCAACATATAAACATGCATATTTTTGTACGTATATAAGCAAAAGTACATACCAACCTTGGCTGGCAAGAAAAAATTTAATTATCACTTTTTTGTTAGTAATTTTTTTCGCACAAGTTATAAATCATCTCTCCTTATTGAAAAATAATATTTTTAAAGTTTTAGATCCGAGAATTAGGTATAATACTATTTATATATAGACCTAAAAGAATAATTTTAAAGCAATTAATCTGTTTCAAAAGATAAATATTCAATTTGAATATGTCAAAACAAATTCAACCTAACATCAAATTTCCAAGTGTCACTTAGGAGCCATTTATGTATTAGAAAGGAAAAAGTCTATTCAAAGGGAAAATTTAGGCATCATATGATAGAAGTTTTGATTCTTAAATCTTATGTTGACATATTATTTTTCAAATCAATATTTATTATGTACGATCCCAAAAAACACAAGTCGTGATTGCCACCTAACTCACCTGCTAGGTAATGCCAACTAACAGAAAATCCAACCCAACTTGAGATATATCAAGAGGATAGAAATAAGATAACTGAAACATTACAAAATTTACTAAGACCGAGGTAGTACGAATCACGAGCTTCTTAAGATTTGGAACTTCACAAAACTGATACAAAAATAAACACGTTCCTGTTTGAGATACCTAAACAGATTAGCAATAATCTAAAACTGGCCCAAAGGACAAGTGGCAGCTAATCCAAACGCTAACCAGAACATCTTCGAATCAGCAACCTCGATCGTCACCAGCAACTTCGCTCCAAAAATCTGCAACGGGAACGTGCAGAAATGCAGTATCAGTACAACCGACCCATGTACTGGTAAGTAATTGTCTAACCTCGTCAAAGTAGTGACCGAGGCTTTTAGTAAAAGATTGCTTATTTAAATACATGCTTACATTAGATAAATGAGTAAAGGCGTTCCAAAGTATATAAGATAAAAGTATCAAATATAACCGGCGAAGTCAAATAATGAATACTGTAAAAAACCACAATAGAATAATTTCAATCTTTCGCTGGTATGAAGATATATGTCAAAATGTCAAAATGTCAACACCATAGCACGGTAACACCCTTCAATGCTTTCATCTCATCGCCTCACTATTAAGGTCATATGGTCAATTATGTAACAATTCAATTAAGCCGGCACACCCTTCGTGCGTTCAAACTCATCTTTCCAAGTGATCTTATACACGAACCACCAATATCACAAAGAACACAATTAATAGGAACTTCAACCGTGACAAGGTACACAATGTGTGGTCATAGTAAAGACTAAGCGGGAAAGCACGTGAGTAACCAGAACAAATTGGAAAACAGGAAATATCAACTTCATTAACTAGCACTTGGAGGACTAAAGTACAAATAAACAATTAAGAGTAAAACACAATGTTCTTTACAGATTAACCAAGGGCATGATGGCTAGCATAGTGGGAGTGCTTATACTGACAGTGCAACGAATAGATACAACATATACTATAAACGCAGAAAATAGACCATAGTAGTTGTAAGTTAAGCAAGTAAAAGACATGAACAGTGCAACAACAATCGAGATAAGGTCAAGTACGGACAATAACAACAAGTCACCTCAAATATGTAAATACGAACACATAACAGCTCAAAGGTAAGGGGCACATACTGTATAACAGGGAAACATATATCACATCAAAATGCATTGTCCCTCGTCCTCACCACCTGCAACGTAAACACCCTTCGTGCCATGACCATCACCATAACATAACAAAACATAAAATACATATGAAATGGCACGCATCACACTCTGTCGTGCTTTTACTCTCAAATGATATGGCACGTGTCACACCCTATTTCACCAACCGGAACATTTCATGACGGCACCTGGTCCAATGACAGGTAATCCTAACATTGCGGAAATATAATAATTGCGGAAAATATGAACAGAATAAATCAAATCAAATATCTAAAAGGAAACTGTACTTGAATGCCCGCTTGGCAGTCAACTAATATCACAAGTCTAAAATAATTCCCAAAACCGGAAACTCACGGGCAACACAGGCTAACAGAAGTTATAGTAAAGGTCCAAACTCCAAATTTCTAACACCAAAGAAGGAAAAACTAAGTAACTAAAAGATAGAAATAAAGAGGGAGACTCGTCGGTCTGTGGACAAAGCAGATCTACTCGAAGTCTCCTGTAGTCCTCCTGCTACGATAGGGGGCACGCGCCTGAATAGAGCGTACTGACTGATTGCACATGAAACTGCCGCAGGAAGGGCATGAAGTACACCACAGCGGTACTCCAGTAAGTGCCTAAGCCTAACCTCGGTTGGGTAGTGACAAGGAAGGTCAGCGGCAATAACTGAACTAAAATATAGTAACACAATAACTAACAGTATGATAGATCTGACAGAAATTAATAAATACAACAGTTGATATAAGACAGATTAAGCAAGGCCATAGCAAATATCACAAGAACGGAAAACAACCATAACACGAATAAGTACAGCCAACACTAATGGTAACAATGAGGATCTCCAGATACCGTCCTGTGTCCAATTTCCTCAACTGTCCAGTGGATCTCCTGGATAGCCGTCCGTAGTCCATCATATGTGTATATCCGAAAGGATCCCTGGGATCATGCCCCGTATCCAACTACAATTGTGTGCAGGGGGTCTATCGGATCTAACCCGTAGTCCAAAGTAAAATGCAGGGTGATC
>NW_017673333.1:120994-136607 GCF_001879085.1 Nicotiana attenuata
ACTCCATTTTGCTGTGGAGTTTTGGGAGCTGAGAAGTTGTGAGTGATGCCATTTTCATTGCAGAATTCATCAAATTTGACATTGTCAAATTCTGTCCCATGATCTGATCTAATGCATACAACTCTAGACTCCACCTTCACCTGGATTTTCTTCACAAAGGCCACAAATACTTCAACAGTTTCATCTTTTGTTCTGAGAAACAGAGTCCATGTGAATCTGGAATAGTCATCCACGATCACAAAAATGTATCTCTTTCCTCCTCTGCTTTGCACCCTCATAGGTCCACACAGATCCATATGCAGGAGCTCAAGCGGCTTTGAGGTGCTCACGTCTCTTTTTGCTTTAAAGGAGGACTTTACATGTTTTCCTCTGGCACAGACATCACAGACTATTTGAGTTTTGAATTGTGACATAGGCAGACCATGGACCAGGTCCTTCTGAATCAGTTTGTTCAGAAGGGAAAAGCTTGCATGGCCCAGTCTTCTGTGCCATACTTCAGCATCATCATCAACCGCCTTCAGACAACTCAGATCACCACTCTGTAAGGATTCAAGATCAGCAACATAGATGTTCTTGTATCTTTTGGCCACCAGAACTATTTCACCAGTCACAAGATTAGTGACTGTACATATTTTGGACAAGAACTCCACTTTGTTTCCTTTATCGCAAATTTGAGAGACACTCAGGAGACTGTACTTAAGTCCATTGACATAGTACACATTTTCAATAGAGTGAGTGAGTGACTTCCCAACTTTTCCAACTCCAAGAATGTATCCCTTTTTCCATTGCCAAAGGATACACTCCCTCCTTGCAGGGCTTTTAGTGAAAGAAAGTCTGTGGTGTTCCCAGTCATGTGTTTCGAACATCCACTATCCATGAACCATTGTTGACCACTTCCCTTCACTGTTCCCTACACAAGAAATTAGGAGTTAGCTCTAGGAACCCAAACAAGTTTGGGCCCCTTGTAGTAACCAAGAGGATGAATAAGAGCTCTCTTAGTCCATGCAGGTAATGTGCGTTTTCTATGAGTGGAACCTGGTCCCTCTTTTGTGGTCATAGTTTCAGCAGCCACTTTGTCTTTTGGTACTGATTGATTCTTGGCATGGACACCTTCCTTGGAGTGTCTAGTGTTCCCACATTGGGTACGAGGCCAGTTATTAGCTGCAGTGGCGCTTTTACTGAGAGTGTTGTGAGGATCTTTCTTCCTTGGAAACCTTGCTCCCCGCCCTTTTTCACTGTCATTAGTGAACAAGGCAGTGGTAGCCTCTACAGACCAGGTCCACTTTAGAGACTTTTCAAGGTCATTCATTACTTTTTCTAGATTGGCTTGGAAGAGCTCATTTTTCTCAGTTTCAGCACTCATCCAACATCTCAAGGCCTTTACCTCATTCTCAAGCCTAAAATATTCCTCACTAACTACCTCCTTTCCTTTTTCAGAGCTTTCAGGTTTTGACTTAGTCAAGGGCTTTACTATTTGTTCCCTTTGGTCAGCAGTTTCTGCCAAGAGATCACTATTTTCTTTTCTAAGAATTTCAATGGCTTTCTTTTGATCAGTAATTGCAGCCACTAAGTCTTCTCTAGTATGTTCAGATTCTCCTAGTTCTGAGAAAAAACAATCCCTATCCTCCGCAAGACTACAAAAGGCAGTAATTAAAACATCAGCTAAACACATGAGTTTTTTTGGAGAATAGGATTTCAGATTTTTCTGAACATCCCTGAAGTTTACCTCTTCGTTGCCATTGTCTTCATCATTGTCTGATTGAGCCATCAAAGCAAGCGTTGAGTCATATCCAATCTCCTCGCCTTCAACTGCCATCGTAGAACTATCATCAGTATTAGATTTATCTTGTTTTACTTGTGTAGTTCCCTCATAAGCTATTTTCAAAGACTCCTATATTTCCTTGGAAGTGTCGTATGTAGAGATTCTGTCGTACTCTTTAGGTCCCAAACCATATACCAGAATTTTCTTGGCACGAAAATTCTTCTCCACCGCTTTCTTGTCTGCTTCAGTGTATTCTCTACAAGTCTTTTTTATTGAAAATGGAAATTCATTTAGTACCTTGATTGGAACAAACGGACCATCGCAGATGACATCCCAAAGCTCACAATCCTCAGCCATGATGAAATCATGCATTCTAGCTTTCCACCACCAATAGCATTTTCCATCAAACTTGGGTGGGTGGTATATGGATTGACCTTCTTCAAAATTTAGTGGAGCCGCCATGAGGATCCTTCCTAGGTGTAAGCCTGATAGGAGGAACCTGCTCTGATACCAATTGTTAGTTTGTATGAGTCCACCAAATCGTAGAGTACATGGTCCTCTACAAGTTTCTGCTGAGAGCACTTAGTAAAGCAGTAAGTAAATGAGGCAGAGGATTTTTACATGGAAAAATCCCGCACAAGGGGATCAAAAAACCACGACCTACACCTGTAGTCTTTTAACTTAACTAACTTGTAATCTTACCTATTACAAGCCACTTTACAATACTTCCTATTGCAAAGGATTTACTCAACTAACTTGTGGTACCTTTACCACAAGCCACTTTGTGACTATCCTAGTTACAAAGGCTTTTTCTAACTTGTGATGCTATCACCAAAGGCCACTTTGTAATTCTACGATTACAAAGACTTTTCCTTATGACTAAATCTAGTCACAACATAAACTCAGCGAGTTTACAGATTGACAAGAGGATTCCTAATCAGTATGCTTCTAAGTAAGCGATTTAGGAGATATAGTATGTACAATAACAAGGTTACAACTCAACTAGGACAGCAACAATCAATCTTTTAGGAACTGGTCCGTAGTGGCGTTCAACCTTGTTCTTCAAGCTTGAGAGAATGATTTTTCTGTTTTTGCTAGATGCTTGAATGAGGAACAGAAACCTTCTAGTGATGTTTTTGTATAAAGCCCATTTGGTACATCTTGATCACATCACTTGAAATGATGTGAGTACTTTGTTTGGTTAGAGAATGAGTGGGCTCACAGTGTGGTGCAGTGCGGCAGAAACAGTGCCGTCGGTTACTTCATTTCCAGCTATTTTCAAATGACTTTGTACTGCTACGAGGAAACCACAAGAGCATCAGGTACTTGTTTGGTTCCTGAGTCCTGAAGCTGTAGCAATGCATCTTTAGCTGAAATCCATTAACGCTTGCAGCAATCCAAGTAGGTCAGGTTCCCTAACTGGTTCTTAGCAGTAAGTTTGTTAGATCATCAAAACATAAGGCAAGAGTGTTTAAGATCTATCAGTAATTAATTAAACTCTCATTTTAATATTTTTGAAATTATTTTTTTTATACATTAAACATTAAATAAGGAACTCCGCAGAACAAATATGATGCCTTTACAACATTTAACTGCTGAATAATCCCATAATCACCCCAGAACCCGGTATCACAAATGCATGAGCAATCACTAGGAAATCTAATGAAGTACAATAACTGTCCAGAAAAGAAATTTGGACAGAAAGTAAATACAATACACTGAAAGAGACTCTGCTGGTTGCGGGTCGTTTCGAGAGATAGCAGCTAACCTAAGTCTCGGTATCATCCATGCTGCTAAGCCCATTAGGCCCCTAAAGGTACATGTGCCTGTGCAACAAAAATGCACAGCAAATGTAGCATGAGTACGAAAACAACGCGTACCCAGTAAGTATCCCATTTAACCTCGAAGAAGTAATGACGAGAGGTCGACTTCGATACTTACTAGTGGTCCAATAATATTATTACAGTAAAGAAGTGAATAAGTATGAAACAGAGCAAATATATGAAATAAACATGTATAAAATACATAGTACCATCCCCATTCTTCATAATTATACTCAAGTCTTCAGCTAGCAAGTTCCCTCCGTAACCGGAGCATATACGTACAATTATAGTAGTTTTTGTCATCGAAGTTATCATGATTCAAATCAGGGAAAATCTCTGGGATACACTGGCTTCTTGTCAAGTGTTACGCACGATTACATCAGTATAATATATATATATATATATCGACCCGACCGATTATTTTGAGCTATAGCGTGTCGTTCAGTGATTTGAGGCCCTGAGTAGTTTCACTTCAGGTATTATGACTTGTACGCATGGTCGGAATTGGATTTCGGGAAGTTTGGAGTTGATTTGGAAAGAGAATTATCATTTCGGAGGCTTTAAGTTGAAAGAATTGACTAAGATTGGATTTTTTATTGATGTCCGTTTGGGATTCCGGGTCTGGGAATAGCTCCATATGGTGATTCTGGTATTGGGAGCGCGATCGGAAGTGAATTCAGAGGTCCTTGGGTCATTTTGGAGTCATTTGGCTAAAGTTGAAAATTTGAAAGTTTTTAAGAAGTTTGACCGTAAGTGGACTTTTTGATATCGGATTGGGTGGGTATAGGGCATATAACAAAAAGGGTTTCCTCGATCATAAAATAAAAAAGAAAAAGCAGACAGGAACAGTTTGATTCTTTAAACAAGCAGGTTTTGGCTTCTTTTTTAGCACCCGGGATTCCGATTCCGAAAGTGGACTTTTTGATATCGAATTCCGATTCCGATACCAAAGCAAAATTTCTTCTTCCTTTATCATTGAAACTTTTCATTCGCAGAAACCATCAGCCCCATCGCATACCTTTTTTCTTCCAAAGCTTCTTCCAAGTTTATGTTAATCATTTTTTCTTTTTAGGAATTTCAGTCATGCTCTATTGTTAACCAACAATATCTATTGTATTATGGCATATATACAGCAGATACTAAAAGTTATCCACTCATTATTCATTTGTTCATTTATCGAATTATAACTCCTAGCCGAATTTCACATGCACATAGAATTCGGAACATCAGTTAAATATTAGGAAAATAATAAGTTCATATATTAAGTTGTATTATTTTACATACAGAACAACACGTCTCGATACAGATTTTCTTCTTACAACATCAAATTTTAAATTACCTATTACCACTAAATAAATTTTTATGGTCTGCACCATAAGTACTTTTACAACGCAAGATATATTGATCTCTCCGAGTATCATATTACCAGATTTACAAGTGATTTATACATTAACTTTATATTTGTTTGAAGAATCTATTGTCAAAAACTTATCTTCTTTTATACCATGGTGCTCTAAAATACATCTTTCTATTTGCTAAAGAAGTTATTTTTTTCTTACGTGTTTTAAACTTTGCTCTAGTACTATTGTCTATTTAATTTTGATTGCTATTTTTTGTGATTTCGTATTGGTATTAGGTGCACTCTTTTTTTACAAATACTTAAAGATATGACTTTTTATGTTCGCGTTGTACACCTTTTGTACATAAAATATCATGGTATAGCCAGTTTTCACACTGATCAATGAAAAATAACCAACGTTTATCAAGTCAATGAAAAATAGCCACTATTTTGTTGCAACAGGGACCGGTCCAGTATAATATACGGGAGTTCTGGTGCATTTGTGTACGAACTCCAGCATATTATGCTGGACCGGTATACTTTGCTAACTCCTGTAAAATTTGCGGGAGACTGGAGCACCAGTGCTCCAAACTCCAGTATATTATACTGGACAATTATACTTGCTGGAACTCCCGTAAAATTTGCGGGAGTTCCAGCATAATTATGCTTGAACTCCCGTAAAATTTGCGGGAGTTCCAGCATAGTTATCCTGGAACTCCCGTAAAATTTACGGGAGTTCAAGCATACTTATGCTGGAACTCCTGTAAAATTTGCGGGCGTATTTTTCCGGATTTTGAACAGTGTTTTCGCTCAGATTTAAAGTGGCTAAATTTCGATGACTTTTGAAACTTGGCTATTTTTCAACGACCAGTGATAAATCTGGCTATTTTTGAATTTCTCCCCCTTTTGTACTTCGAATTTAATGATTTAGTAAAAATTTTAGAATAGTTGCGGAGGTCATGATGTGAAAACTGCTCAAATAATGTTTTTCGATTATTCTATTGTCTTTATAAGGAGAAAGTTTTTATAAGATTTATGTATGCAATTTTACACTATTAGTAATTGTGTCCGCCTAGGTAAGTGAATATGACTTAACTGCAACATATAAACATGCATATTTTTGTACGTATTATAGCAAAAGTACATTACCAACCTTGGCTGGCAAGAAAAAAATTAATTATCACTTTTTGTTAAGTAATTTTTTTCCACAAGTTATTAAATCATACTCTCTTATTGAAAAATATATTTTTAAAGTTTTAGATCCGAGAATTAGGTAGTAATACTATTTATATAGACCTAAAGAATAATTTTAGAGCAAAATCTTTTCAAAAGATAAATATCAATTGAATATGTCAAAAACAAATTCAACTAACATCAAATTTCCAAGTGTCACTTAGGAGCCATTTATGTATTGAGAAAAGGAGAAAAAGTCTATTCAAAGGAGAAATTAGGCATCAATGATAAGAAGTTTTGATTCTTAAATCCTTATGTTTGACATAATTATTTTTTCATAATCAATATTTATTATTGTCACGATCCAAAAACACAAGTCGTGATGCCACCTAACTCAACCTGCTAGGTAAGCCAACTAACAGAAAATACCACCCAACTGAGATTATAAGAGGATAGAAAATAGATAACTGAACATTTACAAATTTACTAAGACCAGGTAGTACGAATCACGAGCTTCTAAGATTTGGAACTTCAAAACTGATACAAATAAATACACGTTCTGTTTGAAGATTACCTAAACAGATTAGCAATAATCTAAACTGCCAAGGACAAGTGGCAGCTATATCCAAACGCACGAACATCTTCTGAATCAGCACCCGACGTCACCAGCAACTTCGCTCCAAAATCTGCACGGGACGTGCAGAAATGCAGTATCAGTACAACCGACCCCATGTACTGGTAAGTATTTTGTCTAACCTCGTCAAAGTAGTGACGAGGCTTTTAGTAAAAAGATGCTTATTTAAATAACATGTACATTAGATAAATAGTAAAGCGGTTCAAAGTATAACAGATAAAAGTATCAAATATAACCCGGCGAGTCAAATAATGAATACTGTAAGAACCACAATAGAATATTTACAATCTTTCCTGGTATGAGATATATGTCAAAAATGTCAAAATGTCAAATCACATAGCACGGTAACACCCTTCATGCTTTCATCTCACCCTCACTATGTATAAATGCAATTATGTAACAATTCAATTAGCACGGCAACACCCTTCGTGCGTTCAACTCATCTTTCCCAAGTGATCTTATAACAGAACCAACCATATCACAAGAACACAATAATAGGAACTTCAACCGTGAACAAGGTTACACATGTGGGTCATAGTAAAGGACTAAGCGGAAAGCACGTGAGTAACCAGAACAATTGGAAAACAGGAAATATCAACTTCAATTAACTAGCACGTTGGAGGACTAAGTACAAATATAACAATTAAGAGTAAAACACATGTTCTTTACAAATTAACAAGGGCATGAATGGCTAGCATAGTGGAGTGCTTATACTGAAGTGCAACGGAATAGATACAACATATAATATAAACGCAGAAATAGACATAGTAGTTGTAAGTTAAGCAAGTAAAAGACATGGACAGTGCAACAACAATCGAGATAAAGGTCAAGTACAGGACAATAACAACAAGTCACCCCAAATATGTAAATACAACAATAACAGCTCAAGGTAAGGGCACAACTGTATACAAGGGAAACATATATCACATCAAAATGCATGTCCCTCGTCCTCACCTGCACGTAAACACCCTTCGTGCCATGACCTCACCATAACATACAAACATAACAATACATATGAAATGGCACGACATCACCCTTCGTGCTTTTACTCTCAAATGATATGGCACGTGTCACGACCCTAGTTCACCAACCGTGAACATGTCATGACGGCACCTGGTCCCCATGACCAGGTAAGCCTAACATTTGCGGAAATATAATAATTGCGGAAAAATAGAGAAAATCAAATCAAATATCTAAAAGAAACTGTACTGAATGCCGCTTGGCAAGTACAACTCAATATCACAAGTCTAAAATAATTCCCAAAACCCGGAAACTCACGGGCAACACAGGCTACAGAAGTTATAGTAAAGGTTCCAAACTCCAGAATTTCTAACAACCGAAAGAAGGAAAAACTAAGTACTAAAGATAGAATAAGAGGGAGACTCGTCGGTCTGTGGACGCAGCAGATCTACCTCGAAGTCTCCGTAGTCCTCCTGCCTCACTGATAGGGCGCCTGAATAGAGGTACCTGGATGATCTGCACATGAAAAACATGCGCAGGAAGGGCATGAGTACACCACAGCGGTACTCAGTAAGTGCCAAGCCTAACCTCGGTTGGGTAGTGACAAGGAAGGTCAGGGCCATACTGAGACAAAATATAGTAACAACAATAACTAACAGTATGATAATCTGACAGAAATAATAAATACAACAGTGATATAAGACAGATTAAGCAAGGCAATAGCAAATACACAAGAACGGAACAACCACAGAATAAGTACAGCTCAACACTAATGGTAACAATGAGGATCTCCCAGGATACCGTCCTGTAGTCCTTTTCTCAACTGTCCAGTGGATCTCCCGGGATACCGTCCCGTAGTCCATCATATGTGTATATCCGAAGGATCTCCTGGGATACCATCCCGTAGTCCAACTATCAATGTGCAGGGGGATCTATCGGGAATCTAACCCGTAGTCCCAAAGTAAAAGTGCAGGGGGATCTACCGGGAATCGAACCCGTAGTCCCAAAGTAAACAAACAAGGGGGGGGAGCTACCGGAATCCCACATCCGTAGTCCCAATGTAAATGTGCAATCACAACCAGAAGGTACACGGAAACGAAGTACAAAAAGACAAGCAACAAATAGTACTGACCTAGCATGCTTCACGTAGTACAGTTAAGGCAGCTTAAGCAATTAGGCAAGTTAAATCAACTAAACATGCTTTCCTAATCTAGCACAAGTTATAATTTCAAGTAGAATAAAGCAAATATGGAAGGAACTCAATCTCAATATCTTAAGAAAAACCGGGTTTTCCAACAATTGGCTCAAGTACACGCCCATCACCTCGCGTACAAGGCACTCAAATCAACAAATAACAAATCTTAAGGGGAAAGGTCCCCCACACAAGGTTAGACAAGCCACCTACCTCGAATCGGCACCAAAATCAACTCGAAATCACACTTTTGCCACGAGTATCCGACTCCAAATGGCCCAAATCTATTCAATTCAATTACATATCGTAAGTAATATTGCAAACAACTGATCCCACTATTAAATTTAAAGCTAGGACGCGAAAATAGGTAAAATGACCAAAACGCCCCTCAGACCAACGTCTCGGAATCGAATAATTTTCACATTTTCAGAACCCTCGTACTCTCACGAGTCTAACCATATAAAAATCTCCCAAATCGGAGGTCAATTGCCCACTCAAAACTCAATAATTAGGTCTATGAAGTTTCTTCCAATTTTTCCCCAAATTTTGACCTTGAATTCGAATTCTAATGGTGGATTTAACTATATAATGATGAAATATAACAAGAAGGGACCAAAGAAACGTTACCCAGTGATCTTCACTTCAACTCCCACTCAGAATCGCCTTAAACCGAGCTCTCAATTGATTTTTGTAACTTATGAACTCAAACCCTCGAAATTTCTATTTCTGCCCAGGGATTTCCGCTTCTGCGGACAAGGGACCGCTTCTGCGGTCCCGCTTATGCGGAAAGTGAGCCGCTTCTGCGACTCTCACTAAACGACCACATCCGCTTCTGCGGTCCAGTCAACCGCTTATGCGGTTCCGCTTATGCGGATTATCCACCGCTTCTGCGGTTCCAACTAAAAGCCAAACGGCCGCATCTGCGGCTATTTTCTCGCAGATGCGAGGCCGCTCCTGCGGAATTTCCTCCGCATCTGCGACGCCTGGAAACTCTGCCCCAAACCGCTTCTGCGATGATCCAGCCGCTTATGCGGCTCCGCTTCTGCGGTTCCCAAGCCGCAGAAGCGAAAATACCAGAAGATGAAAAGAACCAGCTGCTGCAACACTTCAAAAATCTCCCTGTTAACCACCCGAAATCATTCCGAGGCCCCCGGGACCTCAACCAAAAGCACCAATACCACCTAATACCTTATTCAAACTTGTACCAATCCTTAAAACACCTAAAACAACACCGGAAGTCCGATTAAATCAAAGATTCAAGCCTAAGAACTTCAAATTCCAACAAAACACACTTTCGATCAAAAACCAAACCAAACCTCGCCCGAATGACCTGAAATTTTGCACACACATCCCAAATGACATGACGGAGCTACTGCAACTTCCGAAATTCCAATCCGACCCTTGGATCAAAAACTCACTATCGGACCGGAAACTTCAAAAATTCAAACTTCGGCATTTCAAGCCTAAATGAGCTACGAGCCTCCAAAATACATTCCGAACACGCTCCCAACCCCGAAATCACCTAACGGAGCTAACGGAACCATCGGATTTCCATTCCGAGGTCTTCTTCACACTGTTCCAATTACGGATCGTTTTTCAATTCTTAAGCTCTCATTTAGGGACTAAGTGTCCCAAAACACTCCGAATCCCAACACCGAACGTCCCGGCAAACCAAAATAGCAGAAATGAACTTAGGGGAAGCAGTTAATAGGGGATCGGGGCGTAAATTCCAAAAACGACCGACCAGGTCGTTACAGCACGGCATCACCCTTCGTGCTTTTACTCTGAATAATGTGGAACAGCATCACCCTTCTTGCTTTTACTCTCAATAATATGGCACGACATCACCTTCGTGCTTCTACTCTCAATAATATGGCACGGTATCACCCTTCGTGCTTTTACTCTCAATGATATGGCACGGCATCACCATTCGTGCTTTACACTCCGCCTCACATGATAATGTATAAACAATGACACGACATCACCCTTCGTGCTTTACACACTTTCTTACCAAGCATGTGAGTATCAATGACAAATAAGGCAGGAAGCACAAATAACATCAAGGAGAGTGCTTAAACGGATATTCCAAAGACATTCACTGCAACAAAAAGGGCAATAAAAAAGGTCATTGGCGGCAATAACAATTGCCGCTATACCATTTACCGGGCATTGATGTTTAGCCGCTGATATTGGGGTCGGCAAAGCCTTTAGCGGCGTTTCTCACAAAAGCTGGTAAAGGTGTGACTTATTGCCGCTAAATATGATTTGCTTTAACGGCAATTGTTTGCGGCAATAATGATGGCTGCTAAGTCCAATCTAAAAACGGCTACTAATGCTCTTTTTACGTCCATTTTTATAGCCGCTAAATTCAAAATATTTGTCGCTATAGGTCCATAGCTTTAGCGGTAATTGTTTTGTGGCAATTAGAATAGCTATAATATTCCTTCTGAAAACAAATTAGTATGCCCTTCTAGCATCCATTTCAATGGCTAGTAAATTCAATTAAATTGCCGCTAAAAATTATTTTTAACAACAATTATAATGGCTACAATATCCCCTGTGGAAGCATCATAATTTTCCCTTTTGGCATCTATTTTTGTAGCCAGTATATTCTGTTAAATTGTCACTAAGTCACAAGCTATAACAACAATAGTTTAGCCACCATTAATAATAGCTACTACATTCATTCAAAAAATTATCCAAGTAATAAAACATAATAATATTGATTCATAAAAACATAATGTATCTCATTAAATCTTAACAAACAAAAGGAAGTACTAATCCAAAATAGTAATATCACGGTAACTTAAAAAATAAACTTATATTGTTTGAAGAAAATAGCTATTGTCATTATATAACTAATCCTAACATATAATAGTCTTCAAATAATTTCTGCAATGCTTCATCATTTAGAAATCTTCCACCGGCTAAATTATCGATCAACAGACTGTATGACCTGAAATTACAAAATAACTATGTCAATAGAGGAAATATAATAGTCTTTAACTGGGATGTTTATCGAGCAAACATTTCCCCAAGCTAAAGTTGTTTTATTGTAGAATGACAGTTCCATTTTTTCTATAGAATAAGACATAACAAATCCGACCGAAATAAATCAAACAGCAATACTGTAGATAAGAAGTAAATCAGAGGAATTTGCAAGATATCAACCAAATCAGAAAAAGATTTAAGCTTTCAAAAGTGTGCAAGATCTCCAGGGCAATAAGGGTGAAAATCACTCCAACTAGTTTCTTATGTATTATCCAGAAAGTTACTCCACAATAAAATGACTGATTTTTGTGATAATCAGTCCTGTCCAGATAAAGGTTCCTGGTCAGTAACGACTTAATCTACAGATAAAGAAGGTTAACCATTTCGTTTCTTTCTAAGGACATCCCTTCTATATGGTATATTAGTATCAGCATGATAAAAAGTACACTTTACAGATATGAATATTCTCTCCAAAAACAGGATTAATTGTAATTTCTTCAAGACCTCAAGGGCTGTGACAAACCAGGATAGCTCATAAATACCATATAAATTTCAAATTGATGAAATAATAATCAACAGTTCAAACAAACAAAAGCATTGATTCAATTCAAACTTCTTTATTTCTTATAGCAACAAACCAATCCAGGTTGTCTACCCTAATGTTTGAACACTTTCTATGAGCTTGTAAATTGTTTCATAAAGTGGTAAGATTCAGCACGCTGCAAGAATCAAATAGATCCCACCAACCATCATCATATCCAAAACAACCATGCTTAGAGACACCATGAAAGCTATCATTATAGTCAATGGTAGGTTTGTTAAGTGTAGCTACATTATCAAAATCCAGTTAGTGACACCAGTAAAACCTAAAGGTGAGAATATCACTGTACTTGATGCTCCGACTCCTAATGGGGATCGAGCTCAATCATCTACTGAACAAGCTACTAATTTGAAGGATCCTAAGGCAACATATGGTACAGTTGACGCATGTACATGATCAACCAGCTGCTATACCTGCTGAATTGTTTGAAAAAATAGCAGGCTCTAAAACTACAGCTTTGAATAGGGTTTCTCAGGTTTGCGATGGGGTAAAGCAAGTCTCTAAAGACCCTACTGTTGATCATGTTTCAGATCAAGGATGTACTCAAGTTTGTCGAGGTAATGAAGCTGTGCAGCAACTTAATAATGGACAGGGGCAGATTAACATTTTGACTGATGCAACTGTTGCACGTGCTGAACTAGTTGAAAAACCAGCAGGCTTTAAATCTATTGTTGTGCATGATGAGAGTCAAGACTTGAATGTGTTGATGTTTTGGATAGTGTAGCTTCTACAGGTGATAAGACAATGCTTGAACAAGCTGAGAGCTGTCCAAATAGTCCATCTGATCAGGCCAATCCTGAGCTTAATCTAGGGTGCGATGTCGTTAGTGAAGTGCAAAATACACTGTTTTCTAATAAAGCAGGCACACAAGAAAGTCTGGTGAACATATGATTGTAAGGATGGATGGGAATCACTTGCTATGTTTGCACTGATGGACAGAGAAGAAGAGATCTGCAACACAGAATCAACAGAACTAATGAACGTGCAAGGGTTTGAGGAAGTGGCTAAATCAATATGTCCTGAAAGAGGATCTACTCCCTTTTCTTCTCCTATTTCTGTTACAAACAAACTGCAAGATGTAGTAGTACATGAGGAACCCACACCACTAATGTTAATTCACTGAGTTAACTTGGCCAAATACTGTTATGACAGATTTTGCTGCAAACGTCGGAACAGAACAACAAGAGGAAAATAGGAAGCATCTTCGGACAACAAAATTTACTAACTAGTCCCAACTTAAGTAATTGCAATTGATATATAGTTATCATTAATGTCAGATTGTCAAGTGTATAGAAATTAAACTCGGACAACAAAATGACGTGCACGTGTATATCATCAAGGGGATGCACAGTTTTTGTAGTAATATCACTCAACTTTCCATTATCTCACTGCCTATCAGCCCTTAATTTTACCTTTTCTACAGCTGTTGCTTTTTATTCTTCTTCTTTCTGTGTTTCCTTAAGGGCCAAGCACTACAATATGGCCAAAGAAAAATTAGCTTTAGTTGATACCACACACAAGACAAGGTGCTTACTTTTTCCTTCTTCAGTAAATCTACTATCTAAAGAAATACATGATAAGGTGTTCTATATGAGATCATTACTACCTGACAAAGGAATAAAATCCTAAATAGTACAAAGACAAAGAAGGAATGAAATCCTAAATAATACAAAGACAAGTGATCAAGAACCGATACTTTTGATTGGACAAAAGAAAATAGAAATTTAGGACAAATGCACACAGTGAATTAAACAAATTGCAACTGACAAAAGCTGATAATACAAGACAACTATAACAAAAGTTAGGATTGGATGGAGTGAAAATCTTCAAACACGCAGTAAACAGTCAGTCATGTTGAACAACCAAAGTCACTGCGGCAAAAAGTTCTATTGATCAACTAAGGTTATATTATTTGGAACTCCACAAAGAACTAACAACCTGCAAAACAGTGATAAACCACATATAGAAAAACACAAAAGGTTACGAATTTCAGACATCCAAAGTGCCCTAGAAAACAAGTGAACATGAGTATAGCACGTGAACTGGTTGCGTAATAGAGAGAACTGAGGATATACCTTTGCAGTTGCCCAAAACTGAGCAAAATCAGCTACCCGCAGATTGCGGTCATCCACTAAGATGAGGCACAAATACCAGCAACAAATGGGTCAATTGCCAAACAAAACTGCATCTGTAGTTAGTAAACTGAAGGCAGTGTAACGCACTGCATGACCACTTTATCTATAATTAAACTATGGTTTAACTTTTAACTAGACAATTTAGCATGACTCGAGAACCAATGTGCTAGCTATTATCAAGAAACCTATGACACACTGTTTGCCTTTGAGTTTCCTAATCCAACAAAAGTGGAGGTTTTCTTTAGAAATATGCTACAGTGGAGAGCAACAAAGGACATGACAAAACAGCTGATAGCAGTGTGCATTCATATTACAGGCAAATTTCAATGAATCTCACAGACATATTAAACAGAAGAATTATCATTCAGCTGTAAGATGGAACATTGATACAAATTATTCCAAATATCGGGTTTAGATCAAATTCTCAAGAATTAAAACTATTCAGAGCAACAATATAGCTATAGTTCTAAACTTTCACTAATTTAAACTTTTCATTCTTAATACTTTTTTTAGCTATGACTTCTCAAGATTTGTTTATTCTTTTCAGATCTACCGTATGTAGAGATTATATTTCATTCTCTTGAGGTAAAGAGTTCAACAACCTAAAGAAAATGACTATAAAATCATATAAAAATAAATTCTCCAGAAAATCAATAATAATCATAAAGCACCTGATGTAGAAAATTGTTTGAAAAAAATCTCTAACAGATATTTGCAATTTATCAAAATACATAAAACAAAAAATTAAACAATTAAAAAACAAATAGAGATAATAACAGACCTTGAGCTCAGAGGCCTCTTGGCTTCTTCAATTTTAGAAAAATAGCTTCTTAGAGGCTCCTATACTCCGACGAGTGTCGACGAAGAAGAAGAAGCGCGGTACCTATTTTAGCATATGTCAACCGCAATGTTGACATTGTCAAGCTGTTTGTTATGTAGAATCAACCAATTTTTGTAGATCTATTCTACTTCTACATTGAGTCACTTTTTCCTTCTTCATCTT
>NW_017673333.1:138906-140365 GCF_001879085.1 Nicotiana attenuata
AGACAACACAAAATTTCAGGGGAATATGACTATTCTACACATTAAAACTAAAACAGAAGCGAAATGGATCCAGAGAACAGCTCAAACAACATTTTACTTCATTTCCATAAGCTTGAGATCTACAGAATATGTACCTGGAATTTGTAATGAAAGAAGAAGTAAGAGAGGTCAGCAGCAATAATAGGACTCAGCAGCAATTCAGGAACAATTTCAGAAATCCAGCAATGGATCAATCAACACAGCAACAACAAGAGCAATTTTCGAATCAGAAATAACTTCTCAAACACCCAGGAACACTTCACAGAAGTACAGCACCCAGTAATGACTCGAAATGACTCAATTGAGATCAAATACCACTCGAAATCCAACCAGTAGACCTCTGAAACCACGACAACCAGAACTGAACTAAAAATGTAAACCAATAGCTAAAATTCATATAAAGTTTTAATGGAACAGTAGTTTTTTTTGGATTTTTGACAGTTTTCTGTTTGTTTTTGATTTTTTTGAAGATTTGAAGTTTGGATTTCAAATTTCAGATCTGAAACTTGTGGAGAATGAGAGGGGATTTTTGAGAGGCTCCAAACTTGTTACCTAAGGCACTATTCATGCCCTTTTATAGGCATAAGGGAGGCAGCCCTTAATTTTCTAGTTTCTTTTCAGTCCCTCTTTATTTTTCAGTTTTTATTCATTCAGTCCTTTATTTACCGACTTATTGCCCAAGTTATACCACCTATTTTCTGAACTTCAAACTTAAAACCCATTCTAGAAACTTCTAGGAAGTTCCTTTTCAGTTACTACAATATTCTCTTATCTAAAATGCCTAACTTACCCTTTATTTAAGCTGAAATTTACCCAAACTGACCCAACCTCTTTACCTCAGTTAACAACTATGGTTAGACACTAAAAGGGACTAAAAATTCAACTAAGTCCGAACAAACTCCTAAAGCTGCATCAATTATCCTAACCCATTAATCACAAATGGAGAACAAGGTTAACTAAAGTGCTAATTCTAACTAAGCTCAATTACTACACAAACCACCCATTCAAGGAAATTTAACTATAGTCTAATTATCAGCTACAACCAAACAAAGCTTAAACAAAAATTAATCTAACTAATTTGATTAACAATAGAAATCTTAAATGTATTAAGAGCTAACAAAGCAATGAACCAATCAATTAACATCAAACAGAGCCTAATGAAACCAATTATGAAGATCAAACGAACAAAAATCAAAAATACAAAACGACAGTTAAACCTGGAATCCTACTATTGAAACCTACGAGCAAATTACTAAAATAAACTAATTATATGGTAAAGAAGAATCAGAACCCTCAACTGAAATCCTAATTCACCACAACAATAACAAACTCTGAATAAAAAAAAAACAATAATAATAAATGAAAACAGAGAAGAAAAGAAAAATTCACGGATTCACTGTTATAAGCCTTCCTCTTGACT
>NW_017673334.1:0-9101 GCF_001879085.1 Nicotiana attenuata
ATTTTACGTGGAAAACACCTGGCTCAAAAGGTGAAAAAACCACGACCTACTACTCAGTAGGATTTTCCCAAACTTCCACTAAAATCACTGAGCCAAAACTGCATTTACAAAACTCTTTGTAAACATAAGGATTAACTCTAATCCCGTTGTGGCAACCAGCCTCTAACTGCTGCGACAACTTTAAGTTAACTCTAACTTGAATACTCAAAGTACCTAATACAATTGCTTCTATGAAAGCTGAAAGGTACAATATTAAAACACCTACTACAATTAAACTAGAAATAAAGAAAGACACATAAAACTCTTTATGGTGCTGGTTCTTCAATCTCGTTCATGTAGCTTCTGGTTTGCACACTTGAATCACACACGAACTGCTTGCAAAAAGCCTTGTTATTTTGCTCCCAATTCACGTTTTACTTCTGCGTTTTTGTGCAATACATTAATGTGAGAACATCCTGCAATTTATAGAGTTAGTAGATGAAGAAATAACTAGAGTTCTGATGCAACTCTTCCTTGGTGGAAGAGTTCTAGTTGATTTCAACTTCTAACTCCTTCCCTATCTTGGATAGTGTTCTCTTTGATTAAGGAGTCCTTCTCCTTATCAATTATGCAACCTTTTCGATCAGGAGATATTAAATACACCAAGTTAAGCTTATCTCCATCACGTGCAACCCACATGCTCAAATCTGCCCGTTTTTGTGCACCTGAGGGATGGACCACTGGATGGACCTGGTTTATCATGAGTTCCTTTGTTAGTCTTCAAAACTAACCTTTACTTGGGCCAACAAAAGGCCAAAGCATATCACAATTGGATTATGCTCGTGTGTTGGGTTGCTTAATGTACATCATGAATTATACACGACCAGATATAGCTTGTGCTATAAGTAAATTGAGTCGATATACAAGCAATCCAGGTCAATCTCATTGGATGGCCATGAAACGAGTTTTGGGGTATTTAGTACATACCCAGGACTTTGCTTTGCACTACAGTAAATATCCTGCAATCATTGAGGGATACTGTGATGCAAATTGGATCACCGGATCAGCTGATTCCATGTCCATTAGTGGATATGTATTCACTATTGGTGGAGGAGCGGTATCTTGGAAGTTGTCCAAACAAACTTGTATTGCCCGCTCTACAATAGAGGCTGAATTCATAGCCTTAGATAAAGCTGGTGAAGAAGCTGAATGGCTCCGGTATTTCTTGGAAGATATTCCATTTTGGCCCAAACCGTTGGCACCAATATGCATACATTGCGATAGTCACGCGGCAATTGGAAGGGCTGGGAGCGTTATGTATAACGGTGAATCTCGTCATATACAACGAAGACATAAAACCGTTAGGCAATTACTCTCTAGAGGAATTATCACGATTGATTATGTAAAGTCAAGTGATAATGTGTCAGATCCATTTACAAAAGGCCTAACTAGAGAGGTAGTTGAGAAATCATCAAGGGGAATGGGACTGTGGCCGAGAACAATTCATAGTGGCGGTAAATCTACCTAGAAGACTGTGATCCCAAGATCTAGGTTCAAGGAGATCAAACAAAGTCATTAATGACGGTTCAACATTGTCAACAAAACTTTTGGGCCATTCTCGTGATGAGACAATGTTCAGTACCAAGGATAAAGCATTAAGGCTTTTTAATGATTTCTAAATTTGATACGGGGTATATCAAATAGTGTATCTACTGGATGACACGTTTAGGAATTACCTATGGAAGTGTGAAGTGTTAGCCGCTTCAAGGAGAACTTTGTATGGCCAGTTCTGTACGCACATATGAAACCAGGCGATATTCATGGCTGAAAAGAACACAACAATGAGAACCAAAGGCGGTTAAGGGTTGGTTGTGTGACTTATGGTTGTCTAGGTATACACCAAAGTTCGACGGTTCAAAGATATCAAATCTATCTATTGACCGAGTATATCCGACATAAGTTCACTACAGAAAGTTCAAAGGGAAACCTACTTATCCAGATGCGATTAATCCTCGTTTGCGAATCACACATTTTTTCATGCATATTTCCGTGATATAGCCATTCCCCATTCATGTGGGGGATTGTTGGGATTTTAAGTATATGATATGCTTAAAATAGGGTGAATGGAAAATGGAGGGAAATAAAATTTTTAAGTGAAATTTTAAGTTTCCTCCCTTGACAAAGGGACATTGTCCCATATTGGAAGAGGAAGAGGTTTTTTATGGGTATATAAGCAATTGCTCTTCTTCTAGCTCTTAAAGAGTTGAGAAGAAGGCAAGCCTCGCGCCGTCATCGTCGTCGCTCGCTCGGCTCGGCTTCGGATTCGGATTCGGACGGATTCGGATTCAGATTTGGATTTGGATTTGGTCAAATGATCGATTGATTGATTAATTTTTTGTATCAAATTTATTTGTTAATAGTAAAATATTAACAGTAATGTTATTAAATATTTATTTTAATAACAGAATATTAATATTAAAATAAATATTAATATTAAATCCAATCCGTTTTTCAGTTGTGTAACTGAAAATTAAACTACCCACTTCAATTTTTCCTCTATATTGTTGAGTTAATAGCCATTTATGTTATGGCATTTATGTTGTGTCCGTTTTGCATAAACAGCCATTCTGAAGAGTTGCACCTCTTCAGATTTCAGCCCAACTTTGGCTATAAATACAAGACTATTCTGCTCAGAATTTCCATACGATTTTCTGAGTTTCTCCTCCTTCTTCTGCATACTTTTAACATCAAACAAAGCAACAGTAAGTGTGATTTGGAGGGGATTAAATTCCTTAAGGAAACACTGTGAATTCAGTAGGCACGGATTAAAATTCTGTTTCTGTTTTTCATTTCTGTTTATGTTCATTTATATTTTCCAAATACAGTTTACTAACAAGCTTAAAGAATTTAATATATTTTCTGTATTTGTACTCACTGTTTCTGGAGAGTAAAACCTTTGTGGTTTTATACTCTATTAGAGATTAAAATCTACGTGATTTTAACGTTTGTGTCATTCTTTTACAGAAATGACTAATGATAATGTGAACCAAGCTATTCCAATGGTGAGTGCCAATGCCTCAACGAGCCGAACAACACCGGCAGCATTGGCACCGGCGGAGAAACCCGAAAAATTTTTCGGGATTGATTTCAACCGCTGGTAGCAAAAGATGTTCTTCTACTTGACTACTCTAATAAGTCTCCAGAAGTTCATCAAGGAAGATGTTCCTGTGCTGTCCGATGAAACTCCAGAGACTGAACGCTTTCTCGTGATTGAGGCGTTGAAGCATTCAGATTTTTTGTGCAGGAATTATATTCTAAGCGGGCTGGAGGATGCTTTGTATAACTTCTACAGTGGCGTGGAAACGTCAAAAGAACTGTGGATTGCGCTTGAAAAGAAATACAAAACTGAAGATGCCGGGTTGAAAAAGTTCGTTGCTGCAAAGTTTTTGGACTACAAAATGGTAGATAACAAGTCTGTTATTACCCAAGTCCAGGAATTGCAAGTGATTATTCACGATCTCCTTGCTGAAAGTATAAGTAGAATTAATACTAGTGTTGGTAGTATTAATTTTATTATGTTTACTAACAGAATTTTTATTGAAGGTCTTGTCATCAATGAAGCATTCCAAGGAGCAACGATGATTGAGAAGTTGCCTCCGTTGTGGAAGGACTTCAAAAATTATTTGAAACACAAACGCAAGGAGATGTCCCTTGAAGATATCATTGTTCGCTTGAGAATCGAAGTGGACAATAAAGGTGCTGACAAGAAAGGCCATGGAAACTCAACAATAATGGGAGCAAATGTTGTTGAAGAGAACAAAAAGAGGAAGAAGGCTTCTGGACCAAAATACAACCCAAGCAAGAAGCGGTTCAGTGGAAACTGCTACAACTGTGGAAAAGCTGGACACAAATCTACGGAGTGTCGTGCTCCGAAAGAAGACAAGAAGAAGGGTCAAGCAAACATGGTTGAAAAGCATGATGATGTTGATGACTTGTGTGCCATGCTTTCCGAATGCAACTTGGTGGGCAATCCTAAAGAGTGGTGGATTAATTCTGGAGCCACTCGCCATGTTTGTGCTGTTAGAGAAGCTTTTGCTACTTATGCACCTGTTGGACCCGATGAGACGCTTTCTATGGGAAATGCTGCAAAGGCCAAGATTGAAGGATGTGGGAAGATATTTCTCAAAATGACTTCCGGCAAAGTGGTGACTTTGAACAACGTCCTTCATGTTCCCGAGATTAGGAAGAATTTAGTCGCTGCTGGACTTCTTGTTAATAATGGTTTTAAATGTGTATTTGTATCCGATAAGGTTGTAATAAGTAAGAACGCGATGTTTGTAGGAAAAGGTTACCTCACCGAGGGCCTTTTCAAGCTGAATGTAATGGTTGTTGAAAATAATAATAAAATTTCAGCTTCGTCTTACTTACTTGAGTCAAATGAATTATGGCATATACGTTTGGGTCATGTCAATTATAAAACCTTGCGAAAAATGACTAATTTGGAAGTATTGCCTAAGTTTGAATGTGACAAATCAAATTGTCAAGTATGTGTGGAATCTAAGTATGTTAAACATCCTTATAAGTCAGTTGAAAGGAATTCAAATCCTTTAGACTTAATTCACACAGATATTTGTGACATGAAGTCAATACCATCTCACGGTGGAAAGAAGTATTTCATAACTTTTATTGACGATAGTACTCGATATTGCTATGTTTACTTACTTAATAGTAAAGATGAAACAATTGACGCATTCAAGCAATACAAAAATAAAGTTGAAACGCAACTTATCAAGAAAATAAAAATGATAAGAAGTGATAGAGGTGGTGAATATGAATCTCCTTTTGAACAAATATGTTTAGAATATGGAATTATTCACCAAACAACGGCCCGTTATACGCCCCAATCCAATAGGATTGCAGAAAGAAAGAATCGTTCATTAAAGGAGATGATGAACGCATTATTGATAAGTTCTGGTTTTGCCACAGTAACGTTGTAGGGGGGAAGCCGTTCTTACGGCTAGCCGAATACTAAATCGAGTACCCCATAGCAAAACACAATCCATTCCATATGAAAAATGAAAAGGAAGGAAGCCCAACTTGAATTATTTTAAAAGTGTGAGGGTGTTTGGCAAAAGTGCAAGTTCCTAAATCCAAAATGGTAATAATAGGACCGAAAACCGTTGATTGTGTTTTCATAGGATATGCGACTAATAGTAAAGCATATCGATTTCTGGTTCATAAATCAGAAAATCCCAATATTCATAATAATACGGTTATAGAATCAGATAATGCTGAGTTCTTTAAAAATATATATCCGTATAAAAAGGAATGTGAGTCGATTAGTGAAGGATCTAAACGACCTCGGGAAGAAATAAAAGAAAGTACACTTAACCAGGAGGATCCAAGACGTAGTAAAGGTCAAAGAACGTTTACTTCATTTGGACCAGATTTTGTGACTTTCTTATTGGAAAATGAGCCTCAAACATTTAAAGAAGCTATGTCTTCTTCGGAATCATTGTTATGGAAAGAGGCAGTCAATTGTGAAATAGAATCCATATTGAACAACCATACATGGGAATTGGTTGATCTTTCTCCTGGAAATAAACCGTTGGGTTCTAAATGGATCTTTAAGAGGAAAATGAAAGATGTTGGAACTATTGAAAAAATATAAGGCAAGACTTGTGGTCAAAGGGTATTGACAACGAGAAGGTCTTGACTATTTTGATGCATACTCTCCAGTTACAAGAATTACGTCCATACGAACGTTAGTAGCGTTAGCTGCAGTTTATGGTCTTGAAATTCATCAAATGGATGTTAAGACGGCCTTCTTAAATGGAGAGTTGGAGGAAGAAATTTACATGGAACAACCTGAAGGGTTTGTGGTTCCAGGTAAAGAAAAGAAGGTCTGTAGACTTGTTAAGTCCCTTTACGGATTAAAACAAGCACCCAAACAATGGCATGCTAAATTTGACCAAACAATGTTGTCAAATGGATTTAAGATAAATGAATGTGATAAATGTGTGTACATTAAAAATGTTCCAAATCACATAGTCATTGTTTGCTTATATGTGGATGATATGCTCATAATGAGTAATGATATTGCCAATATAAATGCTACTAAGCGTATGCTAACTAGCAAGTTTGATATGAAAGACTTGGGAGTTGCTGATTTAATTCTGGGAATTAAGATCCATAAGACTTCTCAAGGTCTAGCATTGTCACAATCTCATTATATTAAGACAGTACTTGAAAAATTCAAGCACTTGTGCTTTAAAGTTGCAAAGACTCCAATTGACGTGAATCTTGCATTAGCAAAGAACAATGGTCAAAGCATATAACAATTGGATTATGCTCGTGTGTTGGGTTGCTTAATGTACATCATGAATTGTACACGACCAGATATAGCTTGTGCTATAAGTAAATTGAGTCGATATACGAGCAATCCAGGTCAATCTCATTGGATGGCCATGAAACGAGTTTTGGGGTATTTAGTATATACCCAGGACTTTGCTTTGCACTACAGTAAATATCATGCGGTCATTGAGGGATACTGTGATGCAAATTGGATCACCGGATCAACTGATTCCAAGTCCACAAGTGGATATGTATTCACTATTGGTGGAGGAGCGGTATCTTGGAAGTCGTCCAAACAAACTTGTATTGCCCGCTCTACAATGGAGGCTGAATTCATAGCCTTAGATAAAGCCGGTGAAGAAGCTAAATGGCTCCGGAATTTCTTGGAAGATATTCTATTTTGGCCCAAACCGTTGGCACCAATATGCATACATTGCGATAGTCAAGCGGCAATTGGAAGGGCTGGGAGCGTTATGTATAACGGTAAATCTCGTTATATACGACGAAGACATAAAATCGTTAGGCAATTACTCTCTAGAGGAATTATCACGATTGATTATGTAAAGTCAAGTGATAATGTGTCGGATCCACTTACAAAAGGTCTAACTAGAGAAGTAGTTGAGAAATCATCAAGGGGAATGGGACTGTGGCCGAGAACAAGTCATAGTGGCGGTAACTCTACCTAGAAGACTGGAGATCCCAAGATCTAGGTTCAAGGAGATCAAACAAAGTCATTAATGACGGTTCAACATTGTCAACTAAACTTTTGGTCCATTCTCGTGATGAGACAATGTTCAGTACCAAGGATAAAGCATTAAGGTTTTTTAATAATTTCTAAATTTGATACGGGGTATATCAAATAGTGTATCTACGGAATGACACATTTAGGAATCACCTATGTAAGTGTGAAGTGTTAGCCGCTTCAAGGAGAACTTTGTAAGGCCAGTTCTCTACGCACTTATGAAACCATGCGGTGTTCATGGCTGAAATGAACACAACAATGAGAACCAAAGACGGTTAAGGGTTGGTTGTGTGACTTATGGTTGTCTAGGTATACACCAAAGTTAGACGGTTCAAAGATATCAAACCTACCGATTGACCGAGTATATCCGACATAAGTTCACTACGGAAAGTTCAAAGGGAAACCTACTTATCCAGATGCAATTAATACTTGCTTGCGAATCACATAGTTTTTCATGCATATTTCCGTGATATAGCCATTCCCCATTCATGTGGGGGATTGTTGGGATTTTAAGTATATGATATGCTTAAAATAGGGTGAATGGGAAATAAAGGAAAATGAAATTTTTAAGTGAAATTTTAAGTTTTTCCCCTTGGCAAAGGGACATTGTCCCATATTGGAAGAGGAAGAGGTTTTTTATGGGTATATAAGCAATTGCTCTTCTTCTAGCTCTTAAAGAGTTAAGAAGAAGGCAAGCCTCGCGCCGTCGCCGTCGTTGCTCGCTCGGCTCGGCTTCGGCTTCGGCTTCGGATTTGGATTTGGTCAAATGATCGATTGATTGATTAATTTTTTGGACCAAATTTATTTATTAATAGTAAAATATTAACAAAAATGTTATTAAATATTTATTTTAATAATAGAATATTAATATTAAAATAAATATTAATATTAAATCCAATCCATTTTTCAGTTGTAACTGAAAATTAAACTGCCCTCTTCAATTTTCCCTCTTTATTGTTGAGTAAATAGCCATTTATGTTATGGTATTTATGCTATGGCCGTTTTGCATAAACAGCCATTCTGAAGAGTTGCACCTCTTCAGATTTCAGCCCAACTTTGGCTATAAATACAAGACTATTCTGCTCAGAATTTCTATACGATTTTCTGAGTTTCTCCTCCTTCTTCTGCATACTTTTAACATCAAACAAAGCAACAGTAAGTATGATTTGCTACCGAACTTTGTGTTCACTGAAACACTGGGGTTTGAAGTACCACTACACCAGTGTGTAATTCGTTCTATCCTGGGAGAAAATAATCCACAACCTTGGATACTAGGAGGGGATTAAATTCCTTAAGGAAACACTGTGAATTCAATGGGCTCGCATTAAAATTCTGTTTCTGTTTTTCATTTCTATTTATGCTCATTTATATTTTCTAGAATTATTTTAAAAATACAGTTTACTAACATTTGCAAATTTGGCAAAGTAATTTAGAGGTGTCAAAACCAATCAGTTTTGATTGGTTAAATCAGCGGTGCCTTTTGCTATAAATAGAAGCCTTGGTTTCTCAGTTTATGTACACACCAAAACAGAGAAGAAATAGTGTGTGTGTGTGCAGAGAGAGTAATTCACATGTAAGGATAGTAGAGAGTAAGAGTAATTGTATAATGAGGTATGTAAAATAAAATAGAGTTATTTCTTTTAAATGCAGATTAGTCTACTAAGACTATCGTATGTATAATTTTTCACTATGGGTGTGTTTGGTACGAAGGAAAATATTTTTCGGAAATTATTTTTCGAACACTATTTTCTAATTTTCTCATGTTTGGTTGGCTTAAATGTTGGAAAATATTTTTCTCATGAATTCATTTTCCCCCAATTGGAGAAAAATGTTTTCCCTATCAAGAGAAGGGAAAACATTTTTTAAAATTCTTTTTTAACTTTCCCTACTCTATTTTCCATCCCTACCAACCCACCCCACCCCACCCCCACCCTACCGCCCATCCACCCCAGCCCACCTACCGCCCATCCACCCACCCCACCCCACCCTTGCCCCAACCCCCACCCTAAATAGAAATATTATTGAT
>NW_017673334.1:13694-140311 GCF_001879085.1 Nicotiana attenuata
TTTTATAAAAGAGGGCCCTTTTATATTTTGACACTTAATGAAGAAGACGTCTCAACTTCATAATGGTGTGATCATACGATAAAAGAAATAGGAACACACATGTTTTTTGCAATAACTTCGAAAAATTTTTATTTCTGAACTTTGACAAGTTTTGAATAATACTTTACATGTGCTTGAATTACATCTATAACTTTCTCGTAACTGTTTTTTCTTGTAACAGATTTTTTTTAAAAAAAATAATAAACACGAGGTTTTTCTTTATAAGCCATTTTAGAACAATAAATGCAAGGTTTTTCTTTACAACCCGCTTTAGTACACAGCTTTTACCCTAATTACAGTAAGGATTTCTTTAGCCTTGGCTCATGACTTCATTTGACTTTTATTAGTCTGCACTTGACTTTTTCCCAGGCTTGATTTTTCTTCAATCTTCTCTGCCCTCTTTATATATACTTGTGTATATTATGTAGTCCCCCAAGTGTTTGAGTGTTGAAGTATGAAGCCTCGAGCGCTTGATAGCTTCCCTCATTCGGTCCTTTTCCTGAAAAGGAAATACATACGGGACTCGGAGGTACGATTATAGATGAAGACTGCTTAACCCGTTTAAATTTCTATCAGAATAATTGTAACCCTGGGCAAGGAATTTTAGTTTATTCCATTTCGCCTTACAGGTCGTGACTCATCATTTAGTACGGGTTAGCGTTTTGCCTATCATCTAAAATCGTTAGTAAAATTTTAACAATTCAAAAACAAATATAATTTAACATGGTGATAGCTGACCGTGGGTTTTTCCTTAGAAGTAATATCTCTTCAAATGAATTGCATTCCAATGCGAAGGAAGCACCTTCCCGTCTATTGTTTCCAACTCGTATGCTCCTTTTCCTGCAATATCTCGAACTCTGTTAAGGGCTTCCCAGGTAGGACTTAGTTTCCCGCGTTGGCCGCCTTTGTAGNATCTTCTTCTTCAACTCCCATATCTTCAGTTCCTTCCCTTCCTTCTCTGTCGTGCCTTTGGCTCATTCCTTATCTGCTCCAACTTCTTCCGCACCTCCCGTTGCTGTTTTTACTTCTTCTACCGCTCCTCCTTCTACTGTCCACAATGTAGAAGCGGGTTCTACAAGCAAAAGGACTGCTATGAGGAGCGTGGCTATCGAAGTTCCTGCTAACAACAGCCTTTTGAGGAAATCCGGTCAGGCGGATGTTTGGCTTGAACCTTTAATAGGCCCAATTGAGAAAGAAAAAATGAATAGCCATAGCTGCCTGACTCTGATGAACGACATAGTTCATTCCACCTTGAAGGTATGCCCCTTCTTTCTTTAATTTTGCCAGAATTTTTCTAGAATTCTAATTTTTCTTTCCTTATCATTTTCAGGCCAACCTTATTGGTACAGAGCTTATGAGCAGAATTTCTTTATTAGAGAAGGTGGCACGTGACTCTGAAAAGGCTGTTCTTGATTCAGAGAGGAAAGCTCGTGACTTTCAGTTGGAAGCAGCTAATTGGAAGGATCAATTTGATAGTGCTCAAATAACAATAGAAGATTTACAAGAGAGTAAGAATAACCTGGAACAGCAGGTGAGAGCATTAACTTCAGAGCTTGCAGTTGTCAAGGCTTCTTCAAGTCAGGCTGAGAAAGAAAGAGAGCGTCTCGATTCTTCTTTCTCAGAACAATTATCTAAATCAAGTGAAGAGATTAGAGAGCTGAGAGCTCTTTTAAGTCAAAAAGAAGTTTATGCTGGAGACTTGATACAAAATTTGACTCAGACCCAAGAAAATCTGCGAACTTCTGAAGACCAGGTGAAGGCCTTGGAAAAATCTCATGCCTCTCTCCAAGCTTCTTATAACTCAGCTCTGAATGAAAATGAAGGTCTCAAAAATGAAATTGCTGCTTGGGAAAGAGATTATGAGCTTCTTGAAGATAAGGCTGCAGTTGATGTAAGCTGGGCTTTTCTGAACTCCCGTCGTGATGCCTTAGTTGAAGCCAGCCAAGAAAACTTTAATCTGGAGTCAGAGTTAGCTAAGGTGATGGAGACTATTGAAAAAGCTCAACAACCATTGGACTTCCCTTCTCCCGCGATTGAAGTTTTCGAAGCTGAAGCTACCGGAGTTGATGTTCCCGTGGGTGAAGTTCCGGTGAGTGAGGCTCCCTTAACTAAAACTTCTGCGGTTGAAGTCCCCATGACCGCTGGAATTGCCTCGGGTGATGCACCCTCTTCTGTTTTTGAATTCCCCTTTTTGCAGGTACCTATTTGGAAAACAATATTTAAAGTTCTTGGGTTCATTTGAGAGGTTTTGTAATCAAACCCTTGGCTATCACTTGAAGGTTGATTTTTAGAAGTACAAGTCCCCAAGTCTTGTTATGGGGCATTTTGTATAAACAATTCGATGACTAAGTTTATACTTAGTCTTTAGTTTTAAATATTAGGAAGCTTTTATTTATCATTGCACTTCCGTATGTTCTATCCTTGCCTTTTTATTTTTAAGGACTTAAAGAATAGTCTGCATTTTTGTTCTTTGAAATATGCTTCTGTTAATCCCATGACTAAATAACATGAGTTTTATAAAAGAGGGCCCTTTTATATTTTGACGCCTAATGAAGAAGACGTCTCAACTTCACAATGGTGTGATCATACGATAAAAGAAATAGGAACACACATATTTTTTGCAATAACTTCGAGAAATTTTTATTTCTGAACTTTGACAAGTTTTGAATAATACTTTACATGTGCTTGAATTACATCTATAACTTTCTCGTAACTGTTTTTTCTTGTAACAGATTTTTTTTAAAAAAAATAATAAACACGAGGTTTTTCTTTTATAACCCATTTTAGAACAATAAATGCAAGGTTTTTCTTTACAACCTGCTTTAGTACACAGCTTTTACCCTAATTACAGTAAGGATTTCTTTAGCCTTGGCTCATGACTTTATTTGACTTTTATTACTCTGTACTTGACTTTTTCCCAAGCTTGATTTTTCTTCAATCTTCTCTGCCCTCTTTATATATACTTGTGTATATTATGTAGTCCCCCAAGTGTTTGAGTGTTGAAGTATGAAGCCTCGAGCACTTGATACCTTCCCTCATTCGGCCCTTTTCCTGAAAAGGAAATACATACAGGACTCAGAGGTACGATTATAGATGAAGACTGCTTACCCCGTTTAAATTTCTATCAGAATAATTGTAACCCTGGGCCAGGAATTTTAGTTTATTCCATTTCGCCTTACAGGTCGTGACTCATCATTTAGTACGGGTTAGCGTTTTGCCTATCATCTAAAATCGTTAGTAAAATTTTAACAATTCAAAAACAAATATAATTTAACATGGTGATACCTGACCATGGGTTTTTCCTTAGAAGTAATATCTCTTCAAATGAATTGCATTCCAATGCGAAGGAAGCACCTTCCCGTCCATTGTTTCTAACTCGTATGCTCCTTTTCCTGCAATATCTCGAACTCTATAGGGTCCTTCCCAGGTAGGACTTAGTTTACCCACGTTGGCCGCCTTTGTAGATTGAAAAACTTTTTTAAGCACGAAGTCCCCAGTTTTGAAGTATCGCAGTCGTGCTTTTCTGTTGTAATATCGTTCGATCACTTGCTTTTGTGCTGCCATTCTTATTAATGCGGCTTCTCTCTTGCCTTCCAGTAGATCCAAATTGACCCGCATCTCTTCATCATTAGATTCTTGTGTTGCTTGTGAGAATCTTGTACTCGGTTCTCTTATTTCAACTGGGATTAATGCTTCAGCTCCATATACTAAAGAGAAAGGAGTTTCACCTGTGCTCGTCTTTGTTGTCGTGCGATATGCCCATAAAACTCCGGGTAACACTTCAGGCCAATTACCCTTTGATTCCTCTAAATGTTTCTTCAAATTGTTGATTATGACTTTGTTCGTTGATTCTGCTTGCCCATTGCCTACTGGGTGATAAGGTGTAGATGTGATTCTCTTAATCTGCCAGCTCTCAAAAAACTCAGTGACTTGAGCTCCGATAAATTAAGGGCCATTGTCGCATACAATCTCTTTTGGTACACCAAATCGGCAGATGATATTACGCCAAATCAAGTCTTTGACCTCCTTTTCTCGTACCTGTTTGAATGCTCCTGCTTCTACCCATTTAGTGAAGTAATCAATAAGTACTAGCAAAAATTTTACCCGTCCTTTTGTTTGTGGTAATGGACCCACGATATCCATTCCCCACTTCATGAATGGCCATGGTGATATGACCGCAAGTAACAACTCCGCAGGTCTATTCATGTTGTTACCATACCTTTGACATTTATCACATTTAGCTACAAAACTTTCCGCTTCTTCCTCCATTTTAGGCCAGTAATATCTTGCTCTAATCAAAGTTCTTACTAGTGATCTTCCTCCTGCGTGATTCCCGCAATGCCCCTCATGTATTTTCCTCATTACATACTCCGTTTGAGAGGGTCCGAGGCATCTTGCTAATGGAGCACCGAACATCTTACGATAAAGATTCCCTTGTTTTAAATAGTAACGAGCAGCCTTTTTTCGAAGTGCATGCGCTTGCTTCTTGTCATTAGGGACGGTTCCATACTGTAAAAATGCAACAATTTCATTTCTCCAATCCCAAGTTAAATTATTAAAATTTACCTCATTCTTTCTGGATCGAGAACTGAGTGAAATAAATGTATAATTGCAGCATTTGCATCTTTTGCTACATCAACTGCGGATGCGAGATTAGCTAAGGCATCTGCTTCAACATTTTCATCCCTCGATATTTGTATGACCTTCCAAGTCTGGAATTGCTTTATCAGTTCCCGTACCTTTTCCAAGTACTATTGCATCCTTGCTTCCCTAGCTGTGTAAGTCCCCAGCATTTGATTAACCACGAGCTGCGAATCACTTTTGATCACTACTTGATTTATACCAAGTTCTTGTGCCAATTCTAAACCTGCAATCACAGCTTCATACTCCGCTTCATTGTTAGTTACGGAATGACATTTAATAGCTTGCCTAATAGTTTCACCTGTAGGTGGTACTAAAACAATACCTAATCCTGCACCTTTTACGTTAGATGAGCCATCAGTAAATAAGGTCCATGTTCCTGGATTAGCCCCCATTAAATACTTGTACTTTTTTTTCTGCTTCTAATTGCATCCCTTGGCTAAAGTCAGTGACAAAATCAGCTAATATCTGTGATTTTATTGCTGTTCTAGGTAAGTACGTGATTTCATATTCACTTAGCTCTATGGCCCATTTAGCTAACCTTCCTGACAGTTCATGTTTATACAATATATTACGTAGGGGGTATGCAGTCACTACAACAATGGGATGACATTGAAAGTAAGGTCTTAACTAGCATATCATCTATATATACTTCCATGGTTTTACCTAAATATTCTTGAAACATTTGGGTGACCAACCTTTGATACGTTGCACCTGTATTCTTAAGACCGAAGGGCATTACCTTGTAACAGTAAGTCCCCCTGTCTGTTATAAAAGAAGTTTTTTCTTCATCTCCTGGATCCATCTTGATTTGATTATAACCTGAATATGCATCTAAAAAACTTAATAGCTCATGCCCTGCAGTAGCATCAATTAACTGATCTATGTGCGGTAAAGGAAAGGAATCTTTTGGACAGGCTTTATTAAGGTCTGTGTAATCTACACAGACTCGCCACTTACTGTTCTTCTTAGGAACCACAACAGTATTAGCTAACCAGTTAGGATATTTTACCTCACAAATTGAACTAATTTTTAGCAACTTTTGAACTTCCTCTTGAATCACCTTATTTTTGAAAGTTCCTTGCTTTTTTTTCTTTTGATTGACGGGAGGATATGATGGATCTTCATTCAATTTATGGGTCATGACCTCCGGTGGTATCCCTGTCATGTTAGAATGGGACCAAGCAAAACAATCTGCATTAGCCTTTAAAAATTCAATCAATTTACGTTTTACCTCCGGGCTAAGATTAGCTCCTATATACACTTTTCTCTCAGGCCAATGTATAAATAACACCACGGCCTCCAGCTCTTCTATCGTTGTTTTGATGTTGTCATTCTCCTCCGGTTCTTGAATGGTGTTAGGTCTCGAATCCAGATCTGTTTGCTTTTGCTCAGGTGAGGTTGACTCCGTGTTACCCTCACCTAAATTCTGTAATTGCTATTTGTCTTCACCTTTAACAGTTGAATCTGCAACGGAATTGATGCTTCTAGATGTTTGTCGATCGCCTCTGATTTGGCATATTCCCCATGGAGATGGGAATTTAATAACTTGATGTAAAGTTGAAGGAACAGCTTCCATGTCATGAATCCATGGCCTCCCAAGAATCATATTGTAAGCCATTTCCATATCTACCACTTGAAATTTGGTATCTTTAACGATGCCTTATGCGAATGTAGTAAGTATTGCCTTCCCTTTTGTTACAATACTAGAGTTATCAAGTCCCGACAAAGTATGCGCCTTTGGAATTAATTTATCCTCCGCTTGCATCTCGCGCAATACCCGTATTAAAACAATGTTTACAGAACTACCTGGATGAACCAAAACTCGTTTCACGTTAGTATCATGTACAAGTAAAGATATTACCAGTGCGTCGTTATGCGGAGTTATGAGTCCCTCGGCGTCTGCGTTGTTGAATATAATATTCTCTTCTTCCAGTACATGTCGAGGCCGCTTCTCGTGGGTAATTGTCACTTTTGAAATATTTTTATATGATACATCATTGATCTCTTCACCTCCACTTATAACGTTGACAGTTCTCTTGGGCGAAGGTGGTTTTGGAGGCTCCTGTCTGTTCTTCATGTATGCTTGTTTACCTTTCTCACTGAACAACTCAGTAAGATACCCCTGTTTTAACAAATGATCAACTTCACCTTGTAAAAACCTGCAATCTGTTATTTTATGCCCATGATCGTTATGAAATTCGCACCAATGATCAGGGTTTCTTCTGTTCGGATTTGATCGCATTTCCTTTGGCCATTGTACCTTATCTCCCATGCTTCTTAAAACAGCCACGAGTTCAGAGGTGCTTACGTTGAAGTTGTAACCACCGAACCTCGCCTTTAGACTTCCATCATCGTCTCGTGACCCACATGTGTTTCGGTCATTTCCGAACCTCGATGAGGAGCCTGATTCCCTGTTCCTAGGTTTGTGATCGTACCTTTGATTATCTTGTCTTGACCGTGAGTCCTTTCCCGCAGGTCCCATGTATGGCTCGTACCTGTTTTTACCGGATCTCTTTTCATTTTCCACACGCCTTGAGCTTACCTTTTCTTCTGTTCTATGTCGTAAAATAATGTCTTCTTCAATCCTCATCTTTGTACTGTATTTGTTGTAGACATCATTCCACGTTATTGCTGGGAATTCTCGAAGGCTTTCTTTGAGTCGCCTCATGGCTTCTGAACTCTTCTCATTCAAATTACTAGCAACTGCCCAATTGTCAGGTACTCGTGGCAGCGTCATTCTTTCCCGTTGAAATCTATCTACGAACTCTCTAAGCAACTCTGAGACTCTTTGCTTGATTTTGAAGATATCTTCCATGCGTTTTTCAACTTTTTGAGCTCCCGAGTGTGCTTTGATAAATAAATCTACAAGCTCAGCAAACGAATTTATAGAATTTTCGGGTAAAAGAGAATACCATGTTAAGGCTCCTTTAGTGAGTGTTTCACCGAATTTTTTGACCAAGACCGACTCAATCTCTTGCTTAGTCAAATCATTGCCCTTGACACCTGTTGTGAATGCAGTAACATGATCTCGTGGATCTGATGTACCATCATACTTTGGAATATTAGGCATCTTAAACTTCTTTGGAATTGGGAGGGGAGCAGCACTTGGCTTCCATGGTTGTTGGGAATATTATCTATATCTACTCCCTTGATCACGGGCGGTACTCCAGGTATTTGCTCTATGAGTTCATTTTGCTCCTTAAGCTGTTTCTGCAAGGTTAGTACTAGATTTTGTAAATCAGAGTTAACTGGATTACCTGGGTCTCTCTCTTGTGTTTCACTAGGGGTTCCACCGCTGCCTGAATTAACCAATCCTGAATGGGGATTCTCCAAAGTGTTGTTGTTTGGAGTAGATGTGGGTGGAACATCAGGTAATTGACTAACAAAAGCTTGAAGAGCGTTATTGACTTGAGAGGCAATAAGTTTTTGCAGAGCCTCATTCATGGTTTCAACATTTTCGAATTGAGCCTGTCCATCTGTGTCAGATCCATCAGGAGTGCCTTCACGAGACCGTCGTGGGGAGCCTCGTGGAGAACCTTGTGGAGAGCCCCGTGGGGTATCTCCCTGAAGTTGTTGGATTGTTTGAATTTCTGGGTTTCCTTGAGTGTTGTCATTGTTGTTCGACATGATTGATGCAATCAAGAAAATTAGGTTGAGATATGCTTGATTATCAGATTCCCGGCAACGGAACCAATTTATTTAACCAAAAATTAGATTTTAGGTCAAAGCTTGAATTTAGAAGAACTCGGGTTACTGATAATCGGAAAAATATATAAGAAAGAGATTTTGAATAATATAATCAGAAAGCAAATAAATCAAAGTATATTCCAGTAGTATTTTTTCGTGTCCTTACAGTTGTTTGTGACTTTCCCTTTTATAGCTGTTTTGGGAATACAAACTTTCCCTTTGTCATAATAAGACAATTATGGGTAATTAATGACTTTAAATGTTACGTTATGTAATCATATACATTAAATACATATTCTCTAACGTTTCTAGTATTTAATACTCATTAAATGCTGTATCTGGGCTCTTTTTTGCTGTCAGATTCATTCCTTTGTCTCTTCTCAATCTTTGACCTTTGAATGTCTTGAATAGGTACGAGCGTTGAATTATTTGTATGACTGCTCGTGCCTTCTTCATTTAACTTGCTCGTATCTGTTGTTGCTCGTGTCTGTTAACTAATCTTAATTCTTTGACTGTTTGATCAGTCTACGTGTCATGACACGTCACCATATATATAAATACAATTTTCCCCAATACAATAGGAATAGTGTGGACAACCAATACAAGTGTTTGAGATAGGGTTAATAATCATATTAATACGAATTATAGTAAAGTTTTGGTTTTATCAGCTCCCGGGTCTAAATTATTGTTTACGCCAAAGAATAGAGAACTACTTGTTTGTTTACCTCGAAAATGCGAGTAACAATTAAATTTGATTTGTGGTTATAAAGATACGTGATTAGATTCAATACCAATTAATAATCAAAAAATATGAAATAGAAATGAAAAAGACAAGTGAATCAAACCAATGTTACTTGACAATGGTGACCTCGAGCTCAGGGACCTCGAGGCAGGCTTGGAATGATAAGAACAATTAAATAATAAAAGCAAAGTAAGAACAACAGAGCTAAGGACAATGCTGATGAACAATAGTCGAAAAAGGTAGAGAGTGTATACTTTTCTCAGTGATTGTGTCCTGTTACAAATGGTTGGCGTCCCCTTTATATAATAGGGGAACCCTAACTAAGGAATATTTCTATTTACACTAGGGAATATTCTTGATACAGCTGTCTAACCGTCTAGTACGGAATCGTACAATCCTATCTAGGGATTTGCGCCATGATTTTAGGGACGTGGCGAGAATCTTGTCCTTCTGTAACAAACTCATAACGGCACTGTCTCGGAGTCGGTCGTACTCGGTTCCGGTGTTCCTCGAGCACTTATGTCTTCGAGCCTCTTATTTTACCTTCGAGCCTGAGCTCGGCTCCAATGTCCCTCTAGCAGTTAGATCTTCGGGCATTGCACTCTGTCTTCGAGCTCGAGCTTGGTTCATCGAGCTCGAACTTGACCTTGCCTGAACTTGGGCTTAAGTTACCCCTCGAGCCCGAAAAATCGGGCATACCTGATTTGGACCAAATACATTGTTCCTTCCACATTTTCATTGACATGATTTTTCCATCAATTTCTTCAATGGAACTATTGACCAGGTCATTCTTGAACAAGAAGTGGATGACTTTTTTATTTATTTTTTATTTTTTATAATGTTGTGTTCGGGTATTCCATAGGGTACCCTATATTTTCCATCAACCCAAGTACCAGTCAACTCAGTCTACCAATTACTTAGGTATCTTTGTCAGTCCATTTGTCACATTGTCAGGACACAATTCATAAGCAAATTCGAGAGTACTATCTTAGTTGAAGGAGTTAAAGTTAGAAAGTTTTGATCATCCTAGGCCTTATGAATGGTTGAATGCTGGTGGGAACCTAAAGTAAACAAAGTGGTGAAGGTTTCCTTTAGATTTGGATAGAGTACCTTAGTGTAGATGGAAACACATAAAGTAGGGAGTTCAAGATGCCCAAGGAAGTAAAATGATTGGAATTTAGGGTGTCTTTGGTATGAATTCCAATTTTTCCATGTTTGGTTGACTTAAATGTTTTGGAAAACATCTTCCTCATGAATTCATTTTCCTTCAATTGGAGGAAAATGTTTTTCCGATCAAGAGAGGAAAAATATTTTCCAAAACTCTTTTTCAACCTTTCCCACCCTATTTCCTATCTCCACCAACCCACCCCGACATCCCCCACCTACCCCACCTAGCCTGATCACCCCCTAGCCCCCACCCCGAATAAAAATATTTTAATAGTACTTTCTTTTCATGTTAACGAAAAAAATATTTTTTTCATTTCAACAAATTAGTATTTTCTTTTCATGATATAAAAAAATATTTTTTTCCATTATAACAAAAAAAATACTTTCTTTTCATGATGTAGAAAAAGTATTTTCTTTTATTTCAACAAAAAGAGTATTTTTATGATGTAGAAAAAGTATTTTTTTTTATTTCAATAAAATGAGTACTTTATTTTCTTGTTGTAGAAAGAGTACTTTCTTTTTTAACCAAAAAACGAGTATTTTCTTTTTAGTTATGGAGCACAAATTTCAACGTTATTTCTGCGTAAAAAAGTAAAGCAACACATTAGTTCTTTTGGGTTTGTGTGAATTTTTAGAAGAATCATTAAATTTTTAAAAATTAGAGTCCTAAAAACGCTGGGTATTTGGGGAGGGGGGGGGGGGGTGGAGGAGAGTAGCTTAAAAATTATTTTCCTAAACAAATATATTTTCTACTCTCTTATCAAAAACACTAAAAAATATTTTCTGGAAAAATTTTTCCACTCACCAACCAAACAAGGAAAAATACATGATAAAATAACTCATTTTCCATGAAACATTTTCTAGGAAAATATTTTCCATGGAAAACAGTTTCCATTGGGTGTGTTTGGTATGAAGGATTTTTTGGAAAATATTTTTTATTTTTCTCATGTTTGATTGGCTTAAATGTTTTAGAAAATATTTTTCTCGTGGAATCATTTTCCTCCAAATTTTCTCTAATAGAAGGAAAATGACTTCCTTATCAAAAGTAGGGAAAATATTTTTCAATAATCTTTTCCAACCTTTCCCACCCTATTCCCCACCCCACTCAACCACAACCTCACCCCTACTCCCTGCCACCCCCACACCAACCCACCACCATCCCCCCATCCCCACCACCCCACCCCTACCTTCGCAACCGCCAAACCGGCCCCTAAACCCCAACCTACCGTTCTCTCCCGATCCATTTATTTCTCATAGCATTTTCATAAATTATATATTTTTCAAAAAATACACTTTTTGCTACCTAACGGGTGACCAAAAAATAAGTAAGAAAACCACTTATTTTCCAGAAAAATATTTTACAAGGAAAGCATTTTCGTTCATACCAAACACACCCTTAATATCTTTCAGAAAATTAGTAGAGCTCGTCCTAAAGCAATTTCTTTGATTTGAATTTGAATTCTGTAACTGATCGAAATGAATGGACAGATTTCTTTACATTTATGTTATTCACCAGCTCTTCCTCGTACATGTTAACATAATAACTATTACTCTCTCCGATCCAAAATAAGTAATTTTTTGGACTTTTTTTGTGGTGCAAAATAAGTGATTTTTTCAGATTTCAAGAATGAATTAATTATTTTTTTCCATTGCCCTTGGAGTAAATAGTGTTGAAGTATGTGTTAGGAGTATTTATGTGAAGAGACATCAAAGGTTAATATGGTCAATTTCATTGCTAATTAATGCTAAAAGGTGGATTTCTTAATCTGTGTGAAAACAGCTTAAGAATTACTCCCTCCGTTTCATATTAAATGAGGTATTTTCCTTTTTAGTCTGTTCCAAAATAAATGATACATTTTTAAATTTGGAAATAATTCAACTTTAAACTCTTCATTTTACCATTTTTGCCTTTAATGAGAAGCTTTTATAGCCATACAAATGGCATGGCCCCACAAACCTTTTACCCCTTAAGCTTTTAAGACCCCAACTTTCAAAAGTCTTCTTTTTTTTTCTTAAACTCCGTGCCGAGTCAAACTACCTCAAACAATATGAAACGGAGAGAGTATTTATTTTGGATTGGATGGAGTACTAGTCAACAATCATTTTAATAATGAAACTTAACACATTAATTCAGATTTCAGAATCCAAAACTGAGCTGCTCATTAATTGATTAAACTAATTTCAGATCTGGATAGACAGAGAGTCACAAATGTCAAAAGCAATTTATTATAGTAAGTAGTACTGTACATGGTATGAAGCCGAGGTACTGAGCACGTTTCGAGGTTTCAACTACCTAAACCAAATTGACAAACGAGAAAGCCACTTCTACAGGTTCTATACACTACCCCTACAGCTCAATATTCATTTTCTTCACCTTGTAACAGATCTAGAAGTTATTTGTCCAGATCGTGGAACATCGCTCGACTCAGCCTTCCCCTCCACACAACACTTCCGTCTGTGTGGACACTTATCATACACACTCAGTGAGGTGATACCAATCACTACAAGTATCTATAAAATATGGGTGGAAGCATAGCTGAGGAAACAAAGAGCCCCAAGAAGTCCACATGGAGTATAGCAGAAGAAATCAAGAAGAATCTTGAATTCATTGAAGAGGTGACTAGCAACGTTGATGAGGTCCAATGTAGAGTTCTTGTTGAAATTCTCTCCCAGAATGCCCATGTTGAGTACTTACAACGTCATAATCTCAATGGCCGCACTGATAGAGAGACATTCAAGAAAGTCGTACCTGTCATCACTTATGAAGATATTCAGCCTGATATCAACCGTATAGCCTATGGCGATAAATCTCCTATCCTCTGCTCCAAAACCATCTCTGAACTATTTACAAGGTTCTCCTCCGATCCTTTTTTTCCCTGAATAGAAAGTGGAGTATAAAATTCCTATATATCAATCTCTCTCATTTTGGGTTAGTAGATATTAAATTATGTAATCATCTCATTGAAAAGCTTAAGCTGTTGGAGAAAATACACTTTATCTACTTAATTATGTCAACAGTACATGCATGTTGCTCTTGCACGTGAATACACACACACACACATGTATACACATTCGTAATTAGTATTTGCTAAAAGGGAAATTTTGATGTACTACATGCAGTTCTGGTACGTCTGGAGGGGTAAGCAAATTGATACCAACAGTAGAGGGAGAGTTTGAGAGGAGATCAGTACAAATTCAAAACCTTGTGATGTCTGTGATGAGCCAAGTGGCTCCAGATTTCGGAAAGGACAAAGGGATGTATTTCATGTTCATAAAGTCTGAAGAGAAGACCCCAGGAGGATTACCAGCTCGCTTTGTCTCAACAAGTATTTACACGAGTCCTCATTTCAACTACAGTCGTCTTCATCACCCCCACTTTAACTACACTAGTCCGACTGCAACCATTCTTTGCTTAGACTCTTACCAAAGCATGTACTCCCAAATGCTTTGTGGCCTCTGCCAAAACCAAGAAGTCCTCCGTGTTGGCTCGCTTTTTCCAAGCGGCTTCATCAGTGCCATCCGATTCTTGGAGAAGCACTGGTCTCTACTTTGTAACGATATCCGAACCGGAACTCTTAACACCAAAATAACTAATCCATCAGTGAGAGAGGCAGTGATGGAAATCCTCAAACCTGACCCAAAGTTAGCTAATTTCATTGAGGCTGAATGCAGTAAAGATTCATGGCAAGGGATCGTCACTAGGTTGTGGCCTAATACCAAGTATGTGGAAACTATTGTGACTGGCTTCATGTCACAATATATACCGACCCTTGATTATTATAGCAATAGCCTCCCTCTTGTTAGTACCATGTATGCTTCCTCAGAATGCCACTTTGGAATCAACTTGAACCCTTTTTGTCAGCCCACTGATGTATCTTACACACTTATTCCCACCATGTGCTATTTTGAGTTCTTACCATATCATGGAAACAGTGGAGTTATTGATTCTATCTCCATGCCCAAGTTGCTTAATGAGAAAGAACAACAACAGTTGGTTGATTTGGCTGATGTCAAGATTGGTCAGGAGTACGAGCTTGTCGTTACCACATATTCTGGTATGGTATTTTCAAATACCAAATGAAAAGCTCTTGACATATTTTTTTCCATTTATCTGTCAAATTTGCCAACGCTTAGCTTTGCTTGAATTTTGTTCCATTTCAGGACTGTATAGGTACAGAGTGGGTGATGTGCTTCGTGTTGCTGGATACAAGAACAACGCCCCTCAATTCAACTTCCTATGCCGGGAAAATGTAATATTGAGCATTGGTGCTGACTACACTAATGAAGTTGAGCTACAAAATGCAGTAAAAAATGCAGTGGGGAATCTGATGCCATTTGATGCACATTTATCCCAGTACACCAGCTACGTCGATTTCACCACCATTCCAAGCCACTATGTCCTATTTTGGGAGCTGAGTGTGAATGACTCTACCTCAATTCCTCCTTCGGTCTTTGAAGCGTGTTGCCTCACAATTGAAGAATCTCTAAACTACTACTACCGCGAGGGCCGTGCGTCTGAGAAATCCATTGGGCCTCTAGAAATCAGGGTGGTGGAAACTGGAACTTTTGATAAGCTCATGGACTATCGCATTAGCTTAGGTGCTTCCATGAACCAATATAAGACACCCCCTTGTGTGAAATATGCACCCTTTGTTGAGCTATTGAACTCTAGGGTTGTGTCCAGCTACTTCAGTCCCATGTGTCCAAAATGGGCTCCTGGCTACAAGAAATGGGACAACACAACTTAAATGTCAAGATTTCTCTGCTTGTAGCTTCATTAACTATCCAGAAAAAAGACAACCATTTATGGATTATTGTAGGGATCCAAAATCATCCTAACTATATCTCTTTCATCATGACATGGTATGGATTTGTGTTTGTCACAAACAAAACATGGCACTGTACGTCCTTTTTTTTTAAGACACTCTTTATATTTTGTTCTCATTTAGATATAGACCCAGCGACAGAAGCCACTTCCATCTAAACGCTCTTCTTCTCCTTTTTCCTCCTCCTCCTTCATGCTTCTAGTTAATTTTAAATTGCTAAACTGAACTATAGTATTTATCTGTTGTAATATCTAGCTTGAACGAGCTCTATCTCTTGCTGTTTTCCTGTACAAAAAAATTTGAAACGAGTCCACTTTATGTTTCATATGACACCGCAAATGAAAGAAGATAGAGAAATGATATGATGCTACCTTTATTTTATTTTTTCCCATGTACATCTGCATTTCTTATTGTTGAAAGATGGGCAGATTTCACGGAGATATTTTAGGGACACTAATGTGATTGTTCCTTAATTAATATAGTTTCTTAATTACATGATTTTGTGGGATACATAGAGATTCAAATCTATCCTTAGCTGTAATCAAGCTCATGTTAATGATCTTATTTTGCATCTTGCTTTTCTCTATGCATAGAGGTTTATGGTATACTATTGCCACCGGAAGTTGACTTAAGTTTTCAAGTGCTTTGTAGGTTTTATGATTATCTTTATTGCATTCAACAAACTCACATGCCAATTTGTATTGATTGGGCTTATATTTCATTGGTTTAGGAAGCTATAAACTTTTTTAGTTTTTTTTAATCAATAAATAAATGCTACAGTTGCTCTCACAAATTATTCTACAGTAAATATCAGCAATAATCTATATCTATATCTATATCTATACTATATTAAAAGCACGAAGGCCCTTAGCAAAATGTCGTTCGCCTTTTTTACCCCTTTAAAATAGAGTTTTCAATGGACAAAATAGCCATTTGATTATTTCCTTAATATATAGGAATAATCATTTAATTATTTTCCTTATCTTTAGGAATAGTCATTTAATTATTCTCCTGATATTTAGAACTTTAATTTTTCTAACTCCTTCCAATTCTAGAATTTACATTCTAATACTTAGAATCTAACGCTTATTATGATTTAGTTATAAGCAAATTGAAATAGAAGAACTATACTTAACTTACGTCTCTAATCTGTAAGTAAAGAAAGTATCCTCTTTTATTTAGGAGTTAAAAGTTTTTTGGCAATTAAATAATTTTCAATTATTTGAGTTAGTAAGAGCTCCTAATATTAAGAAATTTAAATTTTAAATCTCTTGCTTAGTATTTAAAACATTAAAATTAACTAATATTTTAAGGACACACCTTTGATTTTATTATTGTTTGTTAAATAATATTTAGCCGATCATAAATTTAAAACCAATTAATTCATACAATTAAATTATCTTAGTGAAAGTAAAAACAAAATAAAAAGATTTTATGTGAAAAATTATGTTTGATTCTCTAGGTATCCAATAGTATATCCATTACCTTATAATTAAATCTATCTTCTACAAAATTTATGTACCAAAATATAAAAACACATTCTTAAATACTAAATTATCATTCACTATTATGATATTCTTTAACTCAACATCAAATGTTAGAAATACTTCAAAATGATAATTAACAATTGCACGTTAGATATATACAGTTCCATACTGTTATTATAATTTTTAAAAGTGTTATACTTTTTGATATGGGGTACACGTGCAAAGCGTGTATCCTAATACTATATTAAAAGCACGAAGGCCCTTAGCGAAATGTCGTTTGCCTTTTTTACCCCTTAAAAGTAGATTTCTCATTGGACAAAATTGTAATTAATTTATATTCCTAACATTTGTTATTTTAAATTCAACAAAAGTTTTGCTTATAAAATTCTTCCTTATTTGAACTATATAAAAATCCTAATATTTAGGAATTTAGACCGAGTAAGACTTTACTTAAATAATTTTTTTCCTTATTTACTTCATAATTAATTTTTTTTTTTTTGTTAGGTGTCTATAGCTATTTTTGATTTGTTTTACATTATTTTAGGTTTAGTTTATATAAAGGTTGTAGATTCCCATTTAAATTCTACCATTAAATCTGTAGAATTTACGTATAAAAATGTAAATGCACAACCTAATATCAAATTCTAGAAAAACTTTAAAAAAGATAATTGCATTATAATGTTTATATAGTATTAAAATTTTAATAATTACTGATATATGTACACGCGTAAAGCACGTAACCTAATTTTTTTTTGTATTTACACTTTTCTATATCTATTTATCTGTCTGTCTGTCCGTCTGTCTGTCTATCTATCTATCTATCTATCTATCTATCTATCTATCTATCTATCTATCTATATATCTTTATCTATCTATCCCTTAGCGAAATGGCGTTCGCCTTTTTTACCCTTTTAAAATAGAGTTCACACCAGACAAAATAGTCATTTGATTATTCTTCTAGCTAATTAAACTAAATTTATTACTTATTAGATCTTTCCTTATTCGACTCAAGTAAGAAGTCCTTATAATTAGGACTTTAAAATAATTAAAATTTTACCATACATAAATTTTATAATTAAAGTATAATTAAATTACACAAAATCTTATGCCTAATACATTCCTTATTTGAATTGGGTAAAATAACTAATCTTTAACACCAAAAATATGAACCCCCTCACCGTTTGGTAGGCATATAATTTGTTTAACTAAACATTTTTAAAGCTTAAAAGTACAAACAAACCCAAAAAAAAAAAAAATTATTGATTGGAAACATCGAGGATTTTAGATTTGAAAGAATTAATTAGTGTAGTTCCAAAGAACTAATTTTGAAAATTACCTACATAGTTTTTTTTAAATGTTAATTTTGAAAGTTAAATAATCTCAAAGTATAAGGTAAATACAAAATTTCTTGAAATAAATCGAACTAAAAATATATTTAAGGTACCTAACAATCCAGGAATATATTCACAAAGTTAAAGTTGGTCGGCATCTTCACTTTTGTAGCTTTAAAAAAGGGAAGATGCATAAGTACCCNTTATTTTAAATGTAATTATTTGCACCCTTAACGCTGACAACCAAACTCTTGGCAAGTAGTGAGCTACACGCGCCCCCACATATATTTTTAGTACTTTTTTTATTCTTTCTTCTTTTTCTTATCCTTTTTCTTATTTCTTATTATTCTCATTTTTTTGGTTATTTCATTCTTTTTTTTTTTGTTTTGGCCACCGGCGACATAAAATGGTGGTCGTCGGAATTTCACAAACACCATTTTTTCTGACGATTTTTTTGCCGGCAGTAGATTATTATCCCGATCTAAATGTGTTTTGTTTTATATATATATATATATATATATATATATATATATAAATTTTTTTCTTGAAAGTATAATTTATGTGTGGGAGGAAGAGCAAAAGAAATAAAGACGAATATAAGCTGAGAAAACTTTTTTCGGTTAAAATTTCAATACATCATTTTTTTTCCGGCTTTGGAAGGTTTTCTGATGATGAATTTTTTCTCCCAAATCTGAGTGTAATTTTCTTTGCTTATGAATAGATCTTTTTGAGAGTTTAATTTGTGTGTGAAAAGAAAAAATGGAAGAAAAACGGTTAGACACAGTCACCGGTGAATGAATATCCGCCGGAATTAGAGAAGAAACGAAAAAAAAGTAAAAGAAAAAAGACAGAGAAAAAGGAAAAGGAAAAGGAAAAAAAAAGTAAGAAAAGATGGTTAAAAAAAATAAAAAATAATTTGAAAATCATTTTTTTTTTTTTGCTTCTCACTCTCCTTTGGGAGAGTGAAATACACATACCCTGCCATGTTAGTGTTAAGGGTGCAACTAGTTCCATTTAAAATAAGTTTAGAGGGGTAATAGAGAGTGAAATACACATACCCTGCCATGTTAGTGTTAAGGGTGCAACTAATTCCATTTAAAATAAGTTTTGGGGGGTAATAGGATTCCCGCAAAGAAAAATGTGTAGTTGGAAATCCGGGTATAGGTTAGGGAGGTACTTATGCATTTTTCCTTTANTATTCCTTCAAACAAATAATTTTATGTTAATAAATTATATTAATATTTAAAATTTTGAATCCAACTAATTAAATATTTTCACCATAACTTTGACGGAATATTATTTAAGGATCAATGTTCGCACTAAAAACTTTTCGATAGACGAGTCTAATCTATCTATCTATATTGACACAATATATAATAAAAATAAATATTAACATGAAATGTTGATAAACTTTTATCCTTCATAAGTGTCGTTCATGTTAAATAAAAATTATAATTATAATTAATAATCTATTTTTAGTAGAACTAACATTTAACATTTAAGTAAAGGTAGAGCTTCTTTCTTTGGAGTTAATTAAATAGGATCAACATTAATCATCATTTTTAGGATTTACGCTTCTTCTTTTAACTTTATTACCTAACTCAAACGCAGTTCTTAAAAAAATATTTATATAATTTTTTTTAAAAATTTAATATTTATTGAGACAAGGTACACGCGCAAAGCGCGTACTTTAAGAGTAGTACTATATTAAAAGTACGAAACCCCTTAGCGAAATATCGTTTGCCTCTTTTACCCTCTAAAAATAGATTTCAATAACTCTGCATTTGACCATTCTGTCAATGTAATATTTATTTTTAAATTTAAATGAATGTTGCATTATTTATCTCTTGGTCACTTGCTAAATACACATAATTCATTCTTATTCTAAATTTTATTCACTTTTTATTAAGAAGCGCAAAAAACACGTGCAACACTAAAGCTAGTAAGTTATAAATTCATGAGGAAGTTTATTGATAGTATATGGGGTCATTTTCAGGAGGTTATCTGGCTGAAAACTGGGTATATTTATGGAGAAGAATTAGATTTTGGTCAAACATAAGGTATCAGGAAACTACCTTACCTGCTGGCTTCTGCCTTATGTGTCATCTGATTCTGACTTGATCTTTACAAATTTTACATTAAATCCTTTCTGTTGGATAGGACAGGGATGGCAAACGGGACAGTACGGGTTTAAGACTATATGGCACGGGACGGCTTTAAAGTTATGCGGTGCGGGAGCGGGTGCAGGTGCGGGACGGGTTGAAATAAATTTTAAAAAACTGATGCAGGGCGAGTTGCGGAAAAGATTGAACTTGATCTTCATCATGTTTGATTCATAATAATAAGATATGTAGTCTAGCAGGAAGACTTAAGATAGTTATATCATTTTTTAATATCTTTGCCTAATGATAGTTATACAAATAATTGTGCTGCTGTTGGCACTACAAAGCCTCCTCAGGTGTCACGATCCCGGTTCGCCCTCCGCGAATCATCGTGACGGCACCTAGTCCCTACGATTAGGTAAGCTTAAATTGCGGAAAGAAACCAAAATTAAAACTGGAATAAAGAAATAAACAACGTTTAAATGTGTCCCTCGACAAACACAATATTTAACTCTCAAAACCAATAAATAAATCCAAGACCCGAAAACCCATGAATCACAAGCTGCGAATATAGTAAAATGCTCTAACTCCGGAAAGTCTACATCAACAGTAAAGATAGAAGGGCTAATCACTATAAGAGAGAGAATAGAGAGAGACTTCTCGGTATGCGGACGCGGCAGATATACCTCGAAGTCTCCGTAGAATCGCCTCGCCTCAAGGATGGTAAGTCTGAGTAAAGGTACCTGGATCTGCACTTGAAAAACATGCACAGGAAGGGCATGAGTACACTACTGCAGTACTAAGTAAGTGCCAAGCCTAACCTCGGTCGGGTAGTGACGAGGAAGGTCAGGGCCCTACTGAGATTAAATAATAATATAAAGTTTGACAGTGTAGATAAGAGTAGTATAAATAAGTGCAACAGTAAAAATATCGTAGGATATAAGACAACTACAACCGATATAGAGGTAAACAATCACAAGGATAATAACCGGGGATCTCTCAGTATCCCGAGGATCTCTTAGTATCCTCAATATGTATATCCGGGGATCTCTTGGTATCCCGAGGATCTCTTGGTATCCTCAATATATGCTAGGGATCTCTTGGTATCCCGAGGATCTCTTGGTATCCTCAATATATATATCAGGGATCTCTTGGCATCTCGAGGATCTCTTAGTATCCTCAATATATGTGCCAGGGACCTCTCGGTATCCCGCACCTCAGCTCGATCATAAATACGTACAGGGGATCTCCCGGGATGCCTTCCCGTAGCCCCAAAATGAAATGCACAACAATAACAGAAAAATGATATACTCAATTAAGCTCAACTTCATACCAAGGCAAAACAGGTAATTCTAACCTGGCATGCTTCACGTAATACAAATAAGGCAGTTAAAACAAATGGAGCAATTTAGCAGAACAGACATGCTTCTCTAGACTAGCAGCTGACTAAGTTTCCAAATAATGTAAGCAAGAAACGGAAGAACACAATTTAAGGCTATTTTTAATGAAAAACCGGATTTTCAACAATTAGCACAAGTACACACTCGTCACCTCACGTACAAGGCATGTCAAGTATCACGATATCAATCCCAAGGGGAGAGTCCCCCACACAAGGTTAGACAAGCCACTTACCTCGAATCGGCTCAATTATCAACCCAAAACCACGTTCTTGCCACGAGTATTCGACTCCAAATGGTCCAAATCTATTCAATTAAATTTTATAATGTAAATAACACTTCAAGTAACTGATTCTACAATTAAATGATAAGCTAATACGCGAAATTAGGTAAAATGACCAAAATGCCCCTCGGGCCCACGTCTAAGAGTTGGATGAAATTTATATTTCCAAAATCCTCACACTATCACGAGTTCATACATACCAAGCACACTGAAACCGGAATCCAAATGACCCCTCAAATTCCCATTTAAAGTCTCTTAAATCCCAAGCCCCAATTCTTCAATTTTAGGCCTAGATTCCATGATTTATTAGGTAGATTTCACATTAGAAGCGAGTTTTAAGACCAAGAATCTTACCTCCAAGTGATTCCCCTCGAATCCCTCTTCAATCCCCTTCAAAGAGCTCCAAAAACGATTAAAATGGTGGAAATAAACCCCAAAGTCGCGGAACCCCTTTTAAAACATTCTGTCCAGCAGTTTTCGCATTTGTGGCCTTGGGACCGCTTCTGCGGTCCCGCATTTGCGGAACAAGGCCGCATCTGCGACTTAACACTTAAGGACCAATTTCCGCACCTACGATTACCCATCCGCGGGTGCGGTACCGCTTCTGCGGTAAACTACCCGCATCTGCGGAACTTGCTGTTTCTCCCCAAATCCGCTTCTGCGGTCACTGAGCCGCATCTGCGGCGCCGCACCTGCGGAACCCAAACTGCAAGTGCGACTATGACAGAACCAACAGCTGAAGTTGCAACTTTAACTCCAAGATTTCCTCCGTCAACCACCCGAAATCATCCCGAGGTCCCCGGGACCTCAACCAAAGGCACCAACAAGTCTAATACCACTGTCCAAACTTGTACCAATCCTTAAAACACCTAAAACAAAATCGAAACCTCAAATTAACCATGGATTCAAGCCTAAGAACTCCAAATTTCTCAAAATACTCTTTCGATCAAAAAGTCTATCAAACCTCATCCGAATGACCTGAAATTTTGCACACACGTCACATTCAACACTGCGGAGCTACTCCAACTTCCGGAATTCTATTCCGACCCTCGGATCAGAATCTCACTATCTAATCGGAAACTTCAAAAATTCATCTTTCGGCATTTCAAGCCTAAACTAGCTACGAACCTCCAAAACACAATCCGAACACGCCCCTAAGCCCGAAATCACCCAACGGAGCTAACGGAACCATCGGATTTCCATTCCAAGGCCGTCTTCACACTGTTCTGACTATGGTCAAATTTCCAAGACTTATGCTCTCATTTAGGGACTAAGTGTCCCAAAACTCTCCGAAATTCAAAACCGAACATCCCGGCAATTCAAAATATCAGAAATAAACACGGAAAAATCAGTAAATAGAGGATCGAGGCGTAAATTCTAAAAACGACCGACCGGGTCGTTACATCCTCCCACACTTAAACATTCGTTCGTCCTCGAACGAGCATAGAGACATACCTGAAGTAGTGAAAAGATGAGGGTAACGGCTGCGCATATCCTGCTCAGTCTCCCAGGCCGCCTCCTCAACCAGCTGACCCCGCCACTGAACCTTCACTGATGAAATATTCTTAATCTGCCTGTCCAGTATTGCCACTGGCTCCTTAACATAAGATAGATCCTTTTCCAACTGGACTGAGCTGCAATCCAACACATACAACAGATCACCATGATACTTCCGGAGCATCAAAACATGAAATACCGGATGAACTCCTGCCAAGATGGGAGGCAAGGCAAGCTCGTAAGCAACCTCCCAACACGCCTCAATATCTCAAAAGGGCCAATAAACCTCGGACTCAACTTCCCCTTCTTCCCAAATCTCATAACACCCTTCATAGGCGAAACGCGAAGCAGAACCCGCTCTCCAACCATGTAGGAAACATCACGAACCTTCCGGTCTGCGTAACTCTTCTGTCTGGACTGGACTGTACGGAGTCTATCCTGAATCACCTTGACTCTCTCCTAAGCATCCTGAACCAAGTCTGTGCCCAATAATCTAGCCTCACCCAGCTCGAACCAACCCACCGGAGATCTACATCGCCTACCATATAAGGCCTCGTATGGTGCCATCTGAATGCTGGATTGATAGCTGCTGTTGTAGGCAAACTCCGCCAATAACTGATCCCAAGAACCCCCAAACTCAATCACACACGCACGGAGCATATCCTCAAGAATCTGAATAGTGCACTCGGACTGTCCGTCCGTCTGAGGGTGAAATGTTGTGCTCAACTCCACCCGAGTACCCAACCCCTACTGTACGGCTCTCTAGAATCGGGATGTGAACTGAGTACCTCTGTCTGAAATGATGGAAACTGGAATACCATGCATACAGACAATCTCCCGGATATGAATCTCCGCCAACCGCTCCGAAGAATGGGTAGTACACAGAGGGATGAAATGCGCGGACTTGGTCAGCCGATCCACAATAACCCAAATGGCATCGAACTTCCTCAAAGTCCGTGGGAGCCCATATACGAAGTCCATGGTGATCCACTCCCACTTTCACTCCGGAATCTCTATCTGCTGAAGCAATCCACCCGGTCTCTGGTGCTTATACNCTTGATTTATAGGCAACTTTCCTGCTTCCGAGGCCCTTCAAAAGTTGATTCGCGAGAGGGAAAAAATTACCTCGTATGGGATTAACTTTTGGTTGAACGGGATCAAGTCGTTATTCGCATTTCAGAATTGGAAACCAAATATGCCGAGGTTGTTTTGTTGGAGGCTCGTTTGCAGTAAAGCAAGCAAGACGTGCAGACCCTTAGCCAATAGATCGCCTCGTTGAGGGTTCAATTTGAAGAAGCTAAGGCTAAATGGGTTGAAGTCCAAAATGTCGTTCTTGCTGTATGTGGTTGCGAGGCTGCCTCTGCTAAAAGATTAATCAACTTAGAGACAATAGAATTTTTAGCTCTAATGTCCGTGATCTTGAAGTTAGCCTCAAGTCTATTAAATATGACCGGGAAAATCTCTCTACCGAGGTGACTCAACTCAAAGAAGAACTTATGCTCCGAGCAGCTTCCCTCGTTGTTGAGAAAACTTACACCACGTACAATATAAGAAGAAAAACCTTGGAGGATTCCAAAGCTGGTACCATTGATTTTGATGCTGAAATTGCTAAGGCCCGTGAACTTGATTTGGCTGCTAAAAATGGACTCCCAGTGGGTCCCTCGGCAGAGCTTGATGCTTCTGATTCTTCTGGTTCCTATTCTGAATTTTCAAGAACTGAAGAGGAACCAGAAGGTGATGATGTTGAAGGCCGAACTGTTGAGGCATCGGCGAGGTCTCCTACTTTGACATAACGGAGGTTGGCCCTTCGATTATATATCGTTCCATTCTCTGCTTTTGGGCTGCCATTCTTAAATACGCCAAGTCCCTGCGCTCATCGAGTAGCTCCAAGTTGACTAACACCGCTTCATCGTTTGACTCTTCATCTGCTTAGAAATATCTCAAGGTGGGTTCCCCTACTTCCACGGGGATTAATGCTTCTGCCCCGTACACAAGGGAAAAAGGAGTTTCTCCTGTAATATATTTGGTCGTTGTTCGGTACGCCCATAAGACTTCGGGCCATTTACCTTTAGCCGCTTCCAACCTTTTCTTGAGGATTTCTATAATCACTTTGTTTGTTGGCTCCGCTTGACCATTTGCGCTCAGATGGTAGGGTGAAGATGTAATCCTCTTTATTTTCAAATCATTGAGGAACTTTGTAATTTTTGCACCAATAAATTGTGGCCCCTTATCGTATGATATCTCTTTCGGTATTCCAAACCTGCAAATTATGTTTTCCTACAACAAATCCACCACTTCGCGCTCCGATCTTATGATAAGGACCTTCTTCCACCCACTTAGAAAAATAGTTAGTTACAAAAGAAATCTACCTTACCGAGAGCCGGCGGCAGTGGTCCAACAATGTCCATACCCCATTTCATGAACGGCCTCGGGGACAGAATGAATGCAATGGTTCTGCCTGTTGATGTACTAGTGGTGCGTAGTGTTGGCACTTGTCGCACTTTTATACGAAGGCTTTAGCGTCTTGCTCCATGTGGGGCTAATAATATCCTGACCTTACCAATTTTAGTACTAAGGAATCTGCGCCTGAATGGTTGCCGCATATCCCTTCGTGGACTTCTCGCATAACATAGTTAGCTTCAGATGCCCCCAAGCACCGGGCTAGCGGGCCTTGGATAGACTTTCTGTATAGTTGGCCTCTTTTGAAGCTATACCGTGCTGCTTTGGTGCGCAATGCCCGGTATGTCTTTGGAGTCTACGGGCAGCTTTCCTTGCTCGAGATAACCGATAATTTCATTCCTCCAGTCCCAAACCAAATTAGCAGTATTTACCTCATAGTAGCTACCCGCATCTAGGGCTAAGTTCATAAGTTGTACTACCATTCCGAACTCCGATCCCTTTATTTCTATTGATTATCCGAGGATAGAAAATCTGTCTGCTTCTGTATTTTCTTCCCTCGTGATATGAGTAATCGACCACTCCCAAAATTGCATTAACAAGCCCTGGACCTTTACCACATATTGTTGCATGCGCTCCTCTTTGGTTTCGATGATCCCGTAGACCTGATTTACCACTAGCTGTGAGTTGCATTTTATTTCAATGACCTTGGAATCAACTCCCCGGGCCAGTTCGATCCTGCAACTAAAGCCTCATACTCTGCTTTATTGTTAGTTAAAGGGATCATTCTAATTGCTTGCCTTAGGGTTTCTCCCAGAGGCGTGATTAATACTATTCCAACGCTACGGTCCCTTTTTACGTTTAAGAAGACTCTATCCGTAAATAAGGTCCAAACCCTCGATGTCGATTCTGACACCATTACTGCCTCTTTAGTTGCTAGAGGCAGCAATCTCGCACTAAAATTGGCCACAAAGTCAGCCAAGAGTTGTGACTTGATCGCAATCCTTGGTTTATATTCTATGTTGAACTCACTCATTTCGACGACCCATTTGGCCAACCGACCTGAGAGTTTGGGTTTGTGGATGATGTTCCGTAGAGGAAAAGTGGTTACCATGGCTATCGGGTGACATTGGAAATAGGGCCTCAGCTTCTGAGCGGTGACTACGAGAACTAAGGCCAGATTCTCCAAATGCGGGCAGCGAGTTTTTACTCCCGTTAACGTAAAATGGGAGATTATGTACCTTTATCCTCATCTTTAAACCTGAATTCCACCTCTCTGAATCTCCTAGTGCGGACCGCACAAAATGGTGTGCGGCCGCACTGGGCTTGTTCTGCCTGAGCTTGCCTTGTCTTTGGCACTTGTGCAAGTTACACTCCTTTTGAGCCGATCTTTGACGTTTTGTCACTTTACTGATCAAACCTGCAATCAAGCACAACTTGTGAGCCTTTTGGGACTATTTTGTATGAATATTTAATCAAAGCATAAGCAAGAAAGAGTATAAAATGCGTCAAAATCCCTAGTTATCACCCCCACACAAGGTTAGACAAGCCACTTACCTCGAACAAGCGCAAGTCAACCCGAAACCACGCTTTTGCCAGGAGTATCCGACTCCAAATGGCCCAAATCTATTCAATTCAATTGCATATTATAAATAACACTTCAAGCAACTGATTCTACAATTAAATTCTAAACTAACACACGAAATAAGGTAAAATGACCAAATTGCCCCTCAGGCCCACGTCTCGGAATCGGGTAAAATTTACATTTTCAGAATCCTAATACTCTCACGAGTCTATGCATAACAAGAACACTGAAAATCGGAGTTCAATTGACCCCTCAAATACCCCCTTTTAGGTCTCGTAAACTCAAGCCCTAATTACCCATTTTTCCCAAGTTTTCCCCCACTAATTAGGTCTTTAATCACATAAAAATGAGTTATGAAGTCAAAAATGTTACCTCCAAGTGATTCCCCTTGAATCCCTCTTCAACCCTATTCAAAAAGCTTCAAAATCGCCTAACAATGGAGGAACCTAGGCTAAAATTCGCGAAATAGACCTTTTAAAACATTCTGCCCAGGCATTTAAATCCTTCTTCGCGAACGCGGTCAAAGCCTCGCGTTCGCGAAGCAAAAATATGACTTTGACTAAAATCCTCTTACGCAAACGCGACAAGACACTCGCGAACGCGATGGTTCCTCAAGCTTACCCTTCGCGAACGCACTCCCACTATCGCGAACGCGATGAACAAATTCGACCTCAGGCCCAGCTGACCAAAAGACTCTACGCGAACGCGATGCCAGTCCCGCGAACGCGATGCACGAACACTTAGCCCTTCGCGAACGCGGTGCCTCCCTCGCGAACACGAAGGGTAAAATTCCTCTGCAACAGCTGAACAAAATCTGCAACATTTTTACAACTTAAAATGATCCGTTGAGCATCCGAAACACACCCGAGGCCCCCGGGACCTCAACCAAAGGCATTAACAAATCCTAAAACCTTATTCAAACTTGTACCAATCTTCAAAACACCTCAAACGACATCAAATCAACCAAAACCCCTCGGATTCAAGCCTAAGTTTCCAAAATCCTCCGAATTCCACTTTTGATCAAAAACCCAACCAAACCACGTCCGAATGACCTGAAATTTAGCACACACATCCCAAATGACATAACGGAACTACTGTAACTCTTGGAATTCCATTCAGACCCTCGGATCAAATTGTCACTATCGAACCGGAAACGTCAAAAATTCAACTTTCGGTATTTCAAGCCTAAGTTAGCTACGGACTTCCAAAACACAATCCGAACACGCCCCTAAGTCCGAAATCATCTAACGGAGCTAACGGAACCATCGGATTTCCATTCCGAGGCCATCTTCACACTGTTCCGACTATGGTCAACTTTCCAACACTTAAGCTCTCACTTAGGGACTAAGTGTCCCAAAACTCTCCGAAACGTAAAACCGAACATCCTGGTAAACTAAAATAGCAGAAATAAACTTGGGGAAAGCAGTTAATAGGGGATCAGGGCGTAAATTCTAAAAACGACAGGCCGGGTCGTTACATCCTCCTACACTTAAAACATTTGTTCGTCCTCAAACGAGCATAGAGACATACCTGAAGTAGTGAAAAGATGAGGGTAATGGCTGCACATATCCTGCTCGGTCTCCCAGGTCGCCTCCTCGACCGGCTGACCCCGCCACTGAACCTTCACTGATGCAATGTTCTTTGACCTCAGCTTTCTAACCTGCCTGTCCAATATTGCCAGTGGCTCCTCAACATAGGATGGATCCTTGTCCAGCTGGACTGAACTGAAATCCGACACGTGCGACGGATCACCGTGATACCTCCGGAGCATCGAAACATGAAATACCGGATGAACTCCTGCCAAGCTGGGAGGTAAGGCAAGATCGTAAGCATCCTCCCCAACACGCCTCGATATCTCAAAAGGGCCAATAAACCTCGGACTCAACTTCCCCTTCTTCCTAAATCTCATAATGCCCTTCATAGGCGAAACCCGAAGCAGAACCCGCTCACCAATTTTGTAGGAAACAACACGAACCTTCCGGTCCGCATAGTTTTTCTGTCTGAACTGGGCTGTACGGAGTCTATCGTGAATCACCTTGACTCTCTCCAAAGCATCCTGAACCAAGTCTGTGCCCAATAATCTAGCCTCACCTGGCTCGAACCAACCCACCGGAGATCTACATCGCCTACCATATAAGGCCTCGTACGGTGCCATCTGAATGCTGGACTGATAGCTGTTGTTTTAGGCAAACTCCGCCAATGGCAAGAACTGATCCCAAGAACCTCTAAACTCAATCACACACGCACGGAGCATATCTTCAAGAATCTGAATAGTGTGCTCGGACTGTCCGTCTGAGGGTGAAATGTTGTGCTCAACTCCACCTGAGTACCCAACTCCTGCTGTACGGCTCTCCAGAATTGCGATGTGAACTGAGTACCTCTGTCTGAAATGATGGAAACTGGAATACCATGCAGACAGACAATCTCCCGGATATAAATCTCCGCCAACCGCTCTGAGGAATAGGTAGTACACAGGGATGAAGTGCACGGAGTTGGTCAGCCGATCCACAATAACCCAAATAGCATCGAACTTCTTCAAAGTCCGTGGGAGCCTAGATACGAAGTCCATGGTGATCCGCTTCCACTTCCACTCTGGAATCTCTATCTGTTGAAGCAATCCACCTGGTCTCTGGTGCTCATACTTCACCTGCTGACAATTAAGGCACCAAGCTACAAACCCAACTATATCCTTCTTCATCCGCCTCCACCAGTAGTGCTGCCTTAAGTCTTGATACATCTTCGCGGCACTCGGATGATCGGAATATCGCGAACTATGGGCCTCCTGTAGAATCAACTCCCGAAGCCCATCAACATTGGGTACACAAACATGAACCTGCATCCTCAATACTCCGTCATCACCAATAGTCACATCTCGAGCATCGCCATGCAACACCTTGTCCTTGAGGACAAGCAAATGAGGGTCATCAAACTGACGCTCCCGGATTCGATCGAACAAGGAAGACCGAGAGACCACACAAGCTAGAACCCGACTGGGCTCCGAAAGATCCAATCTCACAAACTTGCTGGCTAAGGCCTGAACATCCATCACCATAGGCCTCTCTGCTGCTGGTGAATATGCCAAACTCCCCAAACTCTCTGCCCGGCGGCTCAAAGCATCGGCCACCACACTGGCCTTGCCTGGGTGCTACAAGATAGTGATGTCATAATCCTTCAGCAGCTCTAGCCATCTCCTCTGACGCAAATTAAGGTCCTTCTGCTTGAACAGATGCTGCAAACTCCGGTGATCAGTATATATCTCACAAGGCACGCCGTACAAGTAATGACGCCAGATCTTCAAGGCATGAACAATGGCAGCTAACTCAAGATCATGGACAAAGTAATTCTTCTCATGTATCTTCAACTATTACGACGCGTAGGCAATCACCCTACCGCTCTGCATCAATACCGCTCCAAGGCCAACTCTCGAGGCATCACAATAGACCGTATAAGAAACCGAACTTGTAGGCATTATCAAATCTGGGGCCGTAGTCAAAGCTGTCTTGAGCTTCTGAAAGCTCGCCTCACACTCTTCCGTCCACTGGAACGAAGCACCCTTCTGGGTCAGTCTGGTCATAGGTGCTGCAATAGATGAAAATCCCTGAACAAACCGACGGTAATAACCCGCCAAGCCAAGAAAACTACGGATCTATGTAGCTGAGGATGGTCTGGGCCAACTCTGCACGGCCTCCACTTTCTTTGGATCCACCTGAATACCCTCTCTCGAGACCACATGACCCAACAACGCCACGGAATCCAACCAAAACTCACATTTTGAGAACTTAGCATACAACTTTTTCTCTCTCAACGTCTGCAGCACTGTCCTCGGGTGCTGCTCATGATCTCCCCGACTTCGAGAATATACCAGAATGTCATCAATAAAAATGATCACGAACGAATCAAGATATGGTCGGAAAACACTGTGCATCAGATGCATGAAGGCTGCTGGGGCATTAGTCAGCCCAAATGACATAACAAGGAACTCATAATGACCATACCGAGTCCTAAAGGCAGTCTTCAGGATATCTGACTCCCGAATCTTCAACTGATGATAGTCTGAACGCAAGTCAATCTTAGAAAACACACAAGCACCCTGTAACTGGTCAAACAGGTCATCAATACGAGGCAACGGATAGCGGTTCTTCACTGTCACCTTATTCAACTGGCGATAATCAATACACATGCGCATAGAACCATCCTTCTTCTTCACAAATAATACAGGAGCACCCCAAGGCGATAAACTGGGCCTAATGAAACCCTTATCAAGTAATTCCTGCAACTGCTCCTTCAACTCCTTCAACTCAGGAGGAGCCATATGGTACGAAGGGATAGATATAGGCTGAGTGCCCGACAACAGATCAATGTCAAAATCAATGTCTCTATATGGAGGCATGCCCGGAAGATCAGCTGGAAACACATCAGGGAAATCCCGTACTACTGGGACTGAATCAACAAAAGGAGAATCCATACTGACATCTCTCACATATGCTAGATACGCATCACAACCTTTCTCAACCATACGCTGAGCCTTAAGGAAAGAAATAACTCTACTGGGAGTGTGACCTAAAGCACCCCTTCACTCAACACGCGGTATACCTGGCATGGCCAATGTCACGGTTTTGGCCTGACAATCAAGATTAGCATAATGGGGAAACAACCAGTCTATGCCCAAGATAATATCAAAATCAACCATGGTGAGCAATAATAAATCGGCTCTGGTCTCAAAACCACCCAGAACAACCAAACATGACCGATAAACGCAGTCCACAAAAAGAGAATCTCCTACAGTAGTAGAAACATAAACTGGGGAACCCAAGGAATCCCGAGGTACACCCAAATGCGGAAAAAAATAAGAAGACACATAAGAATAAGTGGAGCCTGGATCGAATAAAACCGATGCATCTCTGTGACAGACCAAGATAGTACCTGTGATGACAGAATCGGAGGCGACAGCCTCAGTATGGGCAGGGAGAGCATAATATCTGGCCTGGTCTCCCCCTCGGGGGCGACCTCTTCTTCCACGACCTCCACTTCTGGCTGGCTGGGCCGGTGGAGTCACAACTGGTGCTGGGACCATAGCCTGAGAACTCTGCCGGGCACGTTGTGGTTGAGGAGTCTGTGGAGGTGCAGCCCTCCCAAGTCTAGGGCAATCCCTGACCACATGATGGGTGTCACCACACTCAAAGCAAGCTTTGGGAGGATGTGGCGGCTGTGACTGGCTCGGGACAGGTCTGCTGGACTGACCACTAGAAGCACCCCGTGCAGGAGGCGCACTAGATATTGGAGGTGCATAATAAGGCTCCTGAGGCCTAGGTGGGGCTGGAATACCACTGGCTGCTGGAAGAGCTGAACGAACGGGGCGACCCATGTGACCCCTACGATGACGACCTGCAGCTCGGGCACGGGCACCAGAATAATGGCCGGACTCTCGAGACCTCTTGGCCTCCCTCTCCTCTCTATCCCTAGCATGCATACCCTCAATCCTCCTAGCAATGATCACCACCTGCTGATAAGATATATCCATCTCTAACTCACGAGCCATGCTAGACCTGATGTTGGGAATAAGCCCCTCAATAAACCGGCGAACCTCTCGCGAATCGTAGAAACCAAAGCTGGTGCATGTCTAGCCAAATCGATGTAACGGACAACATACTCCGAGACAGTCATAGTACCCTGGCGCAAATGCTCAAACTCCACGCGCTAGGCATCCCTAAGACTCTGGGGAACATACTCCCTCGTGAACATATCTGAAAACTGGGCCCAAGTCAGGGAAGCTACCTCATCCGGACTATCTAACTCATAGGCACGCCACCACTGATAGGCGGCTCCTCAAAGCTGGAAGGTAGTGAAGGAAACCCCGCTCGATCCTGATATGCCCATAGTACGGAGGATACGGTAGCACTCCTCAAGAAATCCAAGGGCATCCTCTGAGGCTAGTCCGCTAAAAGTCGGAGGCTGATACTTCTTGAACCTCCTCTGGAACCTAATCAATATGCACTCGCTGCTCAGGAGTGAGGGCGGCGGGAGTCTGTGCTCCTCCCCCGGCCTAGGATGTAGCTGCAGCAAGGGGAAGCAACCCTGCCTGAGCTAGAGTGGTGTACATAGTCATAAACTGTGCCAAAGTCTCCTGAAGTGCTGGAGTAGTAGTAGCAGACGCATCAAGTGTCTGGACTCCGGCTGGTACTGCTGGTGGTACCTCGGCGGTAGCTCGCGCGGGTGCTCTGGCTGCACCACGAGTGCGTCCTCGGCCTCTACCCCGGCCTCGGCCTTTGACGGCTCCAGTAGGGGGCGCGGGTGCCTGGTCATCTCGAGTAGCACGTGTCCTCACCATCTGTGAGAGAATAGAAGACAGAAGTTTAGAATTGTGATATAAAAAATCTCGTACGACAAGGAAATCAAACGAAGCAGAATTTTCCTAACAGTTACATAGCCTCTCGTAGATAAGTACAGACGTCTCTGTACCGATCAGCGAGACTCTAATAAACCGACTTGTGATTCATGACTCCTATGAACCTAGAGCTCTGATACCAAATTGTCACAACCTCGGTTCGCCCTCCATGAACCATCATGACGGCACCTAGTTCCTACGACTAGGTAAGCCTAAATTGCGGAAAGAAACCAAAATTAAAACATGAATAAAGAATAAACAGCATTTAAATGTGCTGCTCGGCATACACAATATTGAACTCTCAAAACCAATACATAAATCCAAGACTTGGAAACCCAGGAATCACAAGCTGCGTATATAGTAAAATGCTCTAACTCTGGAAAGTCTACATCAACAGTAAAGATAGAAGGGCTAATCACTATAAGAGAGAGAATGGAGGGAGACTCCTCGGTCTGCGGACGCGGCAGATATACCTCGAAGTCTCCGTAGAATCACCTCGCTTCAAGGATGGTAAGTCTGAGTAGAGGTACCTGGATCTGCACATGAAAAACATGCGCAGGAAGGGCATGAGTACACCACAACGGTACTCAGTAAGTGCCAAGCCTAAACTCGGTCGGGTAGTGGCGAGGAAGGTCAGGGCCCTACTGAGATTAAATGATAGTATAAAGTTCGACAGTGCAGATAAGAGCAGTATAAATAAGTGCAACAGTAAAAATATCGTAGGATATAAGACAACTACAACCGATACAGAGGCAAACAATCACAAGGATAATAATCGGGGATCTCTTAGTATCCTCAATATGTATATCCGTGGATCTCTTGGTATCCTCAATATATGCTAGGGATCTCTTGGTAACGAGGATCTCTTGGTATCCTCAATATATATATCAGGGATCTCTTGGTATCCCGAGGATCTCTTAGTATCCTCAATATATGTGCCAGGGACCTCTCGGTATCCCGCACCTCAGCTCGATAATAAATACGTACCGGGGATCTCCCGGGATGCCTTCCTGTAGCCCCAAAATGAAATGCACAACAATAACAGAAAAAGGATATACTCAATTAAGCTCAACTTCATACCAAGGCAAAACAGGTAATTCTAACCTAGCATGCTTCACGTAATACAAATAAGGCAGTTAAAACAAATGGGGCAATTTAGCAGAACAGACATGCTTCTCTAGACTAACAGCTGACTAAGTTTCCAAATAATGTAAGCAAGAAACAGAAGAACACAATTTAAGGCTATTTTTAATGAAAAACCGGATTTTCAACAATTAGCACAAGTACACACTCGTCACCTCACATACAAGGCATGTCAAGTATCACAATATCAATCCTAAGGGGAGAGTCCCCCACACAAGGTTAGACAAGCCACTTACCTCGAATCGGCTCAATTATCAACCCAAAACCACGTTCTTGCCACGAGTATTCGACTCCAAATGGCCCAAAACTATTCAATTAAATTTCATAATGTAAATAACACTTCAAGTAACTAATTCGATAATTAAATGCTAAGCTAATACGCGAAATTAGGTAAAATGACCAAAATGCCCCTTGGGCCCACGTCTCGGAATCGGGTGAAATTTATATTTCCAAAATGCTCACACTCTCACAAGTTCATACATACGAAGAACACTGAAATCGGAGTCCAAATGACCCCTCAAATTCCCATTTAAAGTCTCTTAAATCCCAAGCCCTAATTCTTCAATTTTAGGCCTAGATTCCATGATTTACTAGGTAGATTTCACATTAGAAACGAGTTTTAAGACCAAGAATCTTACCTCCAAGTGATTCCCCTCGAATCCCTCTTCAATCCCATTCAAAGAGCTCCAAAAACGATTAAAAATGGTGGAAATAAACCCCAAAGTCGCGGAACCCCTTTTAAAATATTCTATCCAGCAGTTTCCGCATTTGCGGCCTTGGGACCGCTTCTGCGGTCCCACATTTGTGGAACAAGGCCGCATCTGTGACTTAACACTTAAGGACCAATTTCCGCACTTGCGATTACCCATCCGCAGGTGCGGTACCGCTTCTGCGGAACCTGCTGTTTCTCCCCAAATCCGCTTCTGCGGTCACTGAGCCGCATCTGCGGCGCCGCACCTGTGGAACCCAAATTGCAGGTGCGGTTATGACAGAACCAGCAGCTGAAGCTGCAACTTTAACTCCAAAATTTCCTCCGTCAACCACCCGAAATCATCCCGAGGCCCCCGGGACCTCAACCAAAGGCACCAACAAGTCTAATACCACTGTCCAAACTTGTACCAATCCTTAAAACACCTAAAACAACATCGAAACCTCAAATTAACCATGGATTCAAGCCTAAGAACTCCAAATTTCTCAAAATACGCTTTCGATCAAAAAGTCTATCAAACCTCGTCCAAATGACCTGAAATTTTGCACACACGTCACATTCAACACTACAGAGCTACACCAACTTTCGGAATTCCATTCCGACCCTCGGATCAAAATCTCACTATCAAACCGGAAACTTCAAAAATTCATCTTTCGGCATTTCAAGCCTAAACTAGCTACGGACCTTCAAAACACAATCCGAACACGCTCCTAAGCCCGAAATCACCCAACGGAGCTAACGGAACCATCAGATTTCCATTCCGAGGCCGTCCTTATACTGTTCCGACAATGGTCAAATTTTCAAGACTTAAGCTCTCATTTAGGGACTAAGTGTCCCAAAACTCTCCGAAATTCAAAACCGAACATCCCGAAAATTAAAAATATCATAAATAAATACGGAGAAAACAGTAAATAGGGGATCGATGCGTAAATTTTAAAAACGACCGGCCGGATCGTTACATCAGGCCTCAATTCATCTGTTTGAATTTTGAGCAGATCAGTGTGTATTAATACTAGTGAATAAAAGTAAGATGGTCTTTTGAAGTTTCTATCATATATATACAAAATTAAGCTGGTCTTTTGAAGTTTCTATATTTATATGTTATTAAAACGTTAATACAGTAAACTTTTAATAGGAATGGCAGTTCTAACATGACGGAAAATTATGGGAGCATCATAGGAATGGTGTAGACAACCAATACAACTATTTGAGATAGGGGTAATAATCATATAATATGAATTACAGTAAAGTTTTGGGTTTATTAGTGGCACACCTCCTTTTTACGGAAAGGAATTTTTTCACTGTAAGTGACAACACTGAAGTGGGATTATTTATTTTATATTAGAGAGTCGCGACTTGGAATAATTATTAAGGTGTTCCAAGTCACCGGTTTATTTTAAAATCCCAATTCAAGGAAAATTTGACTCTGTTTAAGTCAACGAAACACAGAAAACTGGATAAGGAATTTTGTTAAACTGAGAGAAGGTGTGAGGCACTCACGAATTCCGTAATTTTAGTACGGTCACTTAACAGTTAAACTTGGCTTAATTAACTGATTATTACATGTTTTTGAAACCTATGTGCATTTTCCTTTTAGCCGCTTTTATTTTATTAAAAATCATTTTACGTGTTTATGGATTTATTTTAAAATATGTTATGATGTCGTACACTTGTTTTACACATACAGCAAATCGCGCCACGTGAAACGCACCTGCAATTTACGACACGTTTGTTTTTATTATTACTTTGAAGTTAGAATCTGATGGATTATTATATGCAGCGGAAGCAATCCCAGTATCAAAATCACATGAAATCTAGACAACTAGTGTATGCGGGGTTTCACGGGTTACCTCTTGAAGCGTGAACAAAACACGTTTATCAAGTGAGCCTCCAATTCCACAGCAACTTAATGAATTCTCCACCACCCGCACGATCACGATCTCGGAACATTCCACGGTCTTCTACTGTGTTACCCAAATAATACCCAGAAATAGTAATTTCGTGTGGGCGAAATTTTCTAGGAAAAAGGGCTGAAAATTTCGGCCGCTATGACTACTCCCTCTAGGTGGAAAACCTTATGTATTTATAGCACAAGTTTTAAGGGCTAAAACCCTTTTCCAAAACCTGTTAGGTTTTCCTTTCCACCAGAAAAAGAATTCCTTTATTTCCTATTATTTAGGCACAGCAGGGACCACAGAATTTAATTAATAAGGCTCCAATTATGGAATTAATTTCTAATTTTCAAAATTAATAACTACCATAATTAATTACGAATTATTCCACTAAAAATTAATTGCACTCCTTATTCAATTTTGAAATTCATCCATTAAATCTTATTTAACTCCCCATGTTAAGATTCAGATACTAATCAATTAAATTAAATTACTGACGATTTAATTTGTTGATTATTTCCTTTAGAGTTTCGCTTAACTTATTTCATGTGTGGGATACAAAATTCACCGGCCGGGTTTACACATGAAAACTTAAGCTTTCATAAAGGTGTTTCATCAATCTCTAAACCGAGACATGGATTCCATCAACTAACTATTACTTCGCCAATGTACATTATTATTATCCAATTTACCAGGCATCTTGATCCACGAAAGAATCTCACCTTTTAATAAATCAAAACAATAATAATATACACAGCTAATAATAATTATATCAAGATTAATAGTATAAGTACATTTAATGGCTAGAGAGTTTATTTTATTAAGTCAGTATAAAATACTTATCTCTACTTGGTCCGTTCAATACATACAAAATGTACTAGCACAAGAAGTTGGAATTAAGCCATTCCCATAATCAAGATAAATTATATTTAATCTTGTGCTACAATCATTCCTGATGGTTTGTCCAATTCCATCATTAGATTGTGAACTCAAACTTTATACTTATAAGAACCGATGATTTAATCTTCCGTGTATAAGCTAAACTCTATACACTAAATCATCTACTATATAAGCAAAGGACACCGACTAATATATGATCTATTAAAACTTTATTAAAATTGAATGAACAATATTATCATAATAAATACTATATCTAAACCAAATCCATGGTTAATAGTATATATCCCAACAATCTCCCACTTAGACTTTTAACCATGACAATTGTCAGAATATACTATATCTAAACGCATGGTTAATAGTATATGCCCCAACAATCTACCTCTTAGACTCATAACCATGCATCTACAACTTTCTCAGGCATTCTTTTACATGACTATTAAACATCTTCACCAAATAAGGTTTTGTTAAAGAATCTTGCCAAGTTATTTCTGATGCAATATTTGTCCAGTAGTGCTTTGTCGTAACCATCTAGTTTGGGATTAAACTCTTCAGGGATCCTGTTACTGAAACTATCCCAAGAGTGTACACCGAACTATGATTTTCTTTAGCATTCTCCCACTACGACGAAGTACTACTAATATTACCTTCATTACCTTATGGAATTGAAATATTAGTGACTTCTTACTATAGTGTTCACTGTTCAAATATCACTCCTACTCGATAAAGGCATATTATGTCTATTAACGTTCTCTCACTACTCAAATGCAATGGAACGTCAATTCCGACTTGTGGGTTTTGATGTTCTTGATCGTCAATTTGCCTTATTTTCTGGAAATGAAATAAAACATTCATTTTCTTGGATATTCAATAAACATGCACCTATCTTCTTAGTTCCAACTTACATATCAACTTTCCCTTTCAGCACATATGCAGGACAATCCTATATCTAAACATGCCACGGACTGAGCTTACATTCAGTCCACTGTTCTACAGATGCCCTAGGTACTAACTTAGAAGGAACTAAATTTAGAATGCAATTTTCAGTTTCTAGGAAATATTCCAAAAACAAATAAGGCAATCTGAATAACATGTCATTAATCTATCCATGTCCAAAAGAGACTTATTTCTTCTTTCTACCACACCACTCTATTATGGAGTTTACGGTGTAGTCAATTGAGATGTAATCCCTTATTCTGATAAGTAACAAAAGAACTCTTTAGAGAGGTGCTCGCTACTACAATCAAATTGCAGTAACTTAATATATTTCCTTGGTGCTTCTCCGTTTCAAGTCTTAAAATCTTGATTTACTTAATTCATTAAGACTTACGGTGCATCAAATAAATATATTAATATTTTGAGTAATCATTTATGAACGTCACAAAAATACTCAAAACTATCTCTCACCAGTATGTTCATTTAACCATACAAATCAGAAGGAATTCATTCTAGCTTATCACTAGCTTTATTTCCTTTTGAAGGGAAACAATTTAGTCAAATTTCCTTCCAAACAGGATCTACAAGTTGGTAGTGCCTCTACTTTCAATGAACCTTAAGGTCCATCCTTGACCAACTTGAAATCCTATCTAGATTAATATGGCTTAGACAAAAGTGCACAGATAAGTTTTACTCAATTTTGAAGAACATATTCTCTTATGAGGTAGACTATTATTATTCTATTCAGGAGAGACATTAATATACAATAACAAGGTCATGCATTCATGCACCACAAGAGATAAAATGTTTATCAAGCTCAATAACTCAAGAGTTATTCGAAAAATAAAACAAATATCCATCTCTTATTTTGCCCAGAAATCGGAATTAAATTCCTTCTAACAAAAAGTACATATATTGCATCCTTTAAATTAATGTCTTATCACTAAAAGAAAATTTTAACAAGTAATACGACAAATTACATAAAGTCATTGTGGAGTTGAGATAAAAATATTAAATAGATCATAATAAGTCAAAACACTGAATACTAAAATTCATACTGCATTCAATATTTATATACATACATGCATCTCAAATAATAAATTTCGATGGGAAAAGAATCATTCATGCAAAGTATATTATATAATGCAAGAATTATACAATCCAAAAATAAATAGAACCAACTCAGATGGAGAGTATAAAATTATTTACAGTCAATTGTATATAACCTTTTAGTACAAAAATTTTAAACACACTGCACATATAGGTCATGCATCTTGAATAGCAATTTCGATGGGAAAAGAACTACTCATGCAACATACATATGTAATGCCAGATTATCCACTCCAATAATTAAAACAGACCCAACTCAGATGGAGAGTATACTGTTAATTTAAGTCAAGTGAACATCATTTTTAATAGCTCTAGTTCCATTGATCCAACATGTATACTCAGATGGAGAGTAAGTACACGATATCAATTACTAGTATTTCACCTAGTGAGCTTACAATAAATTTATCCGATATGGAGGAAGACCTAAAGTCAACGCGTAAATTTATTACTCACTTGAAATTAATAGTGGAAGACCATAGAAATATATTTCTATCACCGCTTAATCATGATTGTATTTTAGTTACAAAATTGATTCAACCCTTAAACTCAGATAGAGAGCTAATACAGGTTATCAATAACTAGTAACTATATCCAGTGAGTTCATAATAAATTTATCCGATATGGAGGAAGACCTAACGTCAACGCATAAATTTATTATCTCACTATAAATAAAAAATGGAGATCATAGGGGTTAATTCCTATCACCACTTTATCACAACCATGAACTTTTCTCTGAGGATTAAGTTCCATAATTAAAAAAAATGCTCAAAACCCCATTTAAACAGTCTTAAAACTCTAAAATTAACGTTCTTCACTGCATAGCAGTGAGTATTGTTCACTGGGCTGTTTCTGGTAAGCCTACCAAATTTCATATCAATCGAAGATCGTTAAAATCACAATCTCCAAAAATTGCAACCAAATTTGGAAAATTACCATTTTAAGCATTTTTTAAGAATTTAAAATATGACCTACATTCTTATCATTTACCAATTCATGTCAAATTAACATGTGTTATCATGTTCCAGATTAGACATAAATAAAATGATAGAAAGAATGACTTTTCGTATGTCAATCACATTTTAATCCGCCAAATCTTCAAAAAACTCATCTAAACGATCCCAAATCGTCAAAATACATTGTGATTCAATGCATAGCAGTGAGTTCTTCTTATATGATCGTTTTCGATGATCCTACCGAATTTCAGGTCATTCGGAGTTCGTGAAATTCACGATCGCCAAAACTAGACCAAATTTGAATAAATTATTTTTGGCGTATTTAGGATTAAATCCATGTGATTTGCATTCTTGCTATATATCATATCAAGTTAAACCATCATGTTTCAGATTTAACACAAATATAGCCGATATATAAAGAATAATATTTTTAACAAATTCAATTTAATAAACTGCTTGAAAACCTATCTAAATGACCTCAAAATGCCGAAAAACAGCATGATTCAGTGAGTTTTTCTCACTTGATCGATTTCAATGAACCTACCAAGTTTCAGGTCAATCGGAGTTCGTCAAATTCATGACCACCAACCTGTAACCAAACTCGGAGAATAACCGTTTTAAGCAGTTTCAAGAATTAAAATAAATATGATATTGATTTCCATTCACCTTATAATTATACTATGAGCTCAAGGCATATATTATGTTCTTCCTATTTCTAGGATACACAATATGTCACGACCCAAAATCCACTAAGGGTCGTGGTGGCGCCGGATACTGATGTCAGGCAAGCCAACTAAAATACTTAATTAGATTCCGAATTTTAGCAATTTTGAAAGCCAAGATTTTCCTTTAAATTTCATAAGTAAAAAGAGAACTGCCTCAATTCAAATTAAATAATAAGCAATCAATACAAAATATTTCAAAACCATCCCAGAACCCGATATCACAAGTGCATGAGCATTTACTAAGACAGAAATAAAATACAACATCCGTCTGGAATACAGTGGACAGAAAGTAAATATATTATGCTGGAAAAGGGACTATACTAGCTGCGAGCCGCCTCGAACAATGCAACTCACCTAGTCCCAGAATCATCCGCGCTGCTACGCCTAATAGGCCACTAACAACACCTGAACCTGTGCAACAAAAATGCACAGAAGTGTAGTATGAGTACCAAAACAACGTGTACTCAATGAGTATCCCGCCTAATCTCGAAGAAGTAGAGACGAGATGGTCGACTTCGACACTTACTAAGGGTCCAATAATGTGACGTCAATAAAACATTAAATCGCGGATTTCTATAGACATGATTCTAATCCAATAGAAGGAAACAAGTAAGAAATTAATTTCTTCGATATGAAGTTTTCCCCAAAATTTCCTTTTCATTATTTATCCAATTATTATCAAGCCGTAAAGAGGCTATAACAACTTTAATAAGTTTCAAGGCAAGCAATACAAGCATGCACAAATAATCACCATGGGACGTACGACCCGATCCAACATAAAAGTAAACTGTGCACTGCCGAGGGTCGAACGGCTCGAACCATAGATGCATCTATTACTCCACTCGCGAACTATCCATGCGACGCGGTCAACATAAAATAAACAATCACCCTGCTTGCGAATCCTTCATCTACCTCTTAGACTCATAACCATGCATCTACAACTTTCTCAGGCATTCTTTTACATGACTATTAAACATCTTCACCAAATAAGTTTTGTTAAAGAATCTTGCCAAGTTATTTCTGATGCAATATTTGTCCAGTAGTGCTTTGTCGTAACCATCTAGTTTGGGATTAAACTCTTCAGGGATCCTGTTACTGAAACTATCCCAAGAGTGTACACCGAACTATGATTTTCTTTAGCATTCTCCCACTACGACGAAGTACTACTAATATTACCTTCATTACCTTAGGAATTGAAATATTAGTGACTTCTTACTATAGTGTTCACTGTTCAAAATCACTCCACTCGATAAAGGCATATTATGTCTATTAACGTTTCTCCCACTACTCAAATGCAATGGAACGTCAATTCCGACTTGTGGTTTTGATGTTCTTGAATCGTCATTTGCCTTATTTTCTTAGGACATGATACTCCATTCATTTTCTGGATATTCAATAAACATGCACTATCTTCTAAGTTCCAACTTACATATCACTTTCCCTTTCAGCACATATGCAGGACAAATCCTATATCTGAACATGCCACGGACTGAGCTTACATTCAGTCCACTGTTCTACAGATGCCCTAGGTACTAACTTAGAAGGAACTAAATAAGAATGAATTTGTCAGTTTCTAGGAAATATTTCAAAAACAAATAAGGCAATCTGAATAACAGTCATTAATCTATCCATGTCCAAAAAGAGACTTATTTTTCTTTCTACCACACCACTCTATTATGGAGTTTACGGTGTAGTCAATTGAGATGTAATCCCTTATTCTGATAAGTAACAAAAGAACGCTTTAGAGAGGTGCTCGCTACTACAATCAAATTGCAGTAACTTAATATATTTCCTTGGTGCTTCTCCGTTTCAAGTCTTAAAATCTTGATTTACTTAATTCATTAAGATTACGGTGCATCAAATAAATATATTAATTTATTTGATAATCATTTATGAACGTCACAAAATACTCAAAACTATCTCTCACCAGTATGTTCATTTAACCATACAAATCAGAAGGAATTCATTCTAGCTTATCACTAGCTTTTTTCCTTTTGAAGGGAAACAACTTTAGTCAAATTTCCTTCCAAACAGGATCTACAAGTTGTAGTGTCTCTACTTCAATGAACCTTAAGGTCCATCCTTGACCAACTTGAAATCCTATCTAGATTAATATGACTTAGACAAAAGTGCACAGATAAGTTTTACTCAATTTTGAAGAACATATTCTCTTATGAGGTAGACTATTATTGTTCTGTTCAGGAGAGACATTAATATACAATAACAAGTCATGCATTCATGTACCACAAGAGATAAAATATTTATCAAGCTCAAAAACTCAAGAGTTATTCGAAAAATAAAACAAATATCCATCTCTTATTTTGCCCAGAAATCGGAATTAAATTCCTTCTAACAAAAAGTACATATATTGCATCCTTTAAATTAATGTCTTATCACTAAAAGAAAATTTTAACAAGTAATACGACAAATTACATAAAGTCATTGTGGAGTTGAGATAAAAATATTAAATAGATCATAATAAGTCAAAACATGAATACTAAAATTCAGTACTGCATTCAATATTTATATACATACATGCATCTCGAATGATAAATTTCGATGGGAAAAGAATCATTCATGCAAAGTATATTATATAATGCAAGAATTATACAATCCAAAAATAAATAGAACCAACTCAGATGGAGAAGTATAAAATTTAGGCACAGCAGGGACCACAAATTTAATTAACAAGGCTTCCAGTTATGGAATTAATTTATAATTTTCGAAATTAATATCAACCATAATTAATTACGAATTATTCCACTAAAAATTCGTAATTGCACTCCTTATTCAATTTCGAAATTCATCCATTAAATCTTATTTAACTCCCCATGTTAAGATTCAGATACTAATCAATTACATTAAATTACTGACGATTTAATTTATTGATTATTTCCTTTAGACTTTCGCTTAACTTATTTCATGTGTCAGATACAAAATCCACCGGCCGGGTTTACACATGAAAACTTATAAGCTTTCATAAAGGTGTATCATCAATCTCTAAACCGAGACATGGATTCCATCAACTAACTATTACTTCGCCAATGTACATTATTATTATCCAATTTACCAGGCATATTGACCCACGAAAGAATCTTGCCTTTTAATAAATCAAAACAATAATAATCTACACAGCTAATAATAATTATATCAAGATTAAGAGTATAAGTACATTTATTGGCTAGAGAGTTTATTTTATTAAGTCAGTATAAAATACTTATCTCTACTTGGTCCGTTCAATACATACAAAATGTACTAGCACAAGAAGTTGAATTAAACAATTCCCATAATCAAGATAAATTATATTTAATCTTGTGTTACAATCATTCCTGATGGTTTTCCAATTCCATCATTAGATTGTGAACTCAAACTTTATACTTATAAGAACCGATGATTTAATCTTCCGTGTATAAGCTAAACTCTATATACTAAATCATCTACTACTATATAAGCAAAGGACACCGACTAATATATGATCTATTAAAACTTTATTAAAATTGAATGAACAATATTATCATAATAAATACTATATCTAAACCAAATCCATGGTTAATAGTATATATCCCAACAATCTCCCACTTAGACTTTTAACCATGACAATTGTCAGAATATACTATATCTAAACGCATGGTTAATAGTATATGCCCAACAAAAAAGAGCTACCAACCGAAGCAATTCGTACCTCATGGTAGATCGTTGAGATTCGTCCATCCTCTGATTGTTAGCAGTCCAAGTTAATCAATTAAGTTGTGAGCACCAATTACTCGTGCTTTGCTTGTCACTTATGGAACGGTAAAAAAACTCCACATGCTACCATGGCATTTCCATGGAAATCGGTGTGCTTCCAGCTATCAATTTGGGTCTCTCACTTTATGTGCCAATAGAAAGGTAGAAAAATTACGAAGCGCCAACAATGGTTACAGAAAGTAAAGATTGTGATAACATTGACGCCAAGATTATAAGAATTTGCTTTCCTGTTGTGCATTAACAGGCAAGGCAGGCCTTCTGATCTATCAGGAATCAGATTCATCAGCTTTTTTCGATTGTAAGGTGTCAGTTATTCTTTTTATTGTCTAGGTTTCTTCGTTCTTTCTCTTCTCTTATTATGCATTTCTTTTGGAAATTTGTACTGCTGGAAGTCTACTAATTGTAATGCTACAAGTACCGATGAGTTGAAATTCTTTCTACCTTAGCAAGTGCCTTGAGGCTTTTTGCAGCTTTATATAATGTTTGCTGTCGGATTAAAGGTGTGAATTATTTGCTTTCCTATCTTAATATCTTAACATACGGAAATGAGGTCCAACATCTTAATGTGGTAAGAGCGGTCAAGTAATGTTCTATAATAAAGAATGATTGAATCGAATGATAAATTTGTTGAAAGATTTAATTTAATTTAATATGGTGAAAAGATAAAATCTTGATTTGCAGATTGCTCATACGACAATTGAGTTGAATCCTCGATAACAATCAAATTTAGCTAAACAAGGATCAAATCAGATTTAGATTAGTGATGAACTACATTGAAAAATAAGTCTCGACTCTGATCTTAATTTGACCGTAAAACTAGTGGGAAGCACACTGCACTTGTTTGCCATATCTCAGGAAAATATATTTTTTTTATTTGAAAAAAAATCCAAAACAAGGTCTGCCAATTACTTTTCTTTCACAAACTATGTTTGACCAAACAAATGCTTTCTGTTGAAATCGAGAACCAAATTTCACCGCAAGAGAATACTGATTCTGGAGATTCACGTGCAAGAGTTTGCATTAGGCTCTTCAAAATGTTGAGTGACACAGAAAATTATTTAAACCAAGTTAGCAAATAGGGAAGCTGTGGAGAACAGCGATGGGATTGTCTAAATAAAACACTATGACATGGATCATAAAGGGAGCCAAATAGAAACATGCTCAATGTTGCTGGTTTTCTTCGTACGATGCTAACATACACTGTCCCGGATGAACCAAGGTGTCATCTTTGAAGCGAAAAAAGACGGTAAAAAGAGGCCGCGGAAGCTACCAAGAATAGCAGAAAAATACACCACCATTAAAGAATCCACCTGAAAGAGAACAATCAAAACCATAATGAACATTGAACAAGGCAACAAGCGAAAGATAAGCAAATATTTGACCACAAAGTACACTATTTCCAGAGGATTAGGTAAGAATGAAAATAACAGTCCGCTTCATTTGAGGAAGTCAGCAAAAGCATCAGTCTTAAACTCAGCGATAAAACCCTACTCCCTCCGCTCCAAAATAAAATCACTTATTTTGGACCGGAGGGAGTACTATCTAATACAAGGTTCACAATAGCCTCAAACTGCTACTACTTCCGGTCCACCTTAACTAATTTTTTGACTGTTTTCACACATAATAAGGAACCCATCTTTTAGCATTAATTACTCCTAGGCTCATTACTCCAAAGGCAACTTTGGAAAAAAGAAGTTGATTCCTTCTTTATATATGAAAAAACCAAATACTGTGGATCACAAAAAAAAGACCAAAAATCAATTAAAGTGGACCAGAGGGAGTAACATAGTTCACAAAAACAAATAATACCTCAATTCAGTAATAAGGGCAAATGACACAACAAGAGCAAAAGATTGGGTCATATTCAGCCGCCGATGAAAGTGTTCGAAAAAGCTTTGATTCTTAAAAGTTGGTAAGACCTTTACTCTTGATCATCAGCACATGTTATGCTAAGATCAATATCTTACTTACTAGCCATTAGGATCTACCGCCGAAAGCTAATATTGAATAATTTTCTTTTTTGATCGGTAGTAATAGTTCTCTTAGTAATTTATAACAAAAAGATCACCAGCAAGTAAGCAAATCTTGATTACCACAGCAAAGAACACGAACAGAGAAGAGAGATGGAGTAAATCCCATAGGAGGCAAGGTCACATAGAAACAGCAGGATGGTTGAAAATACAACTAAGTATATAGCAATTCATCATTGTTGAATGAATGTTATCTCCAATCACTCTGAGGAACTTGCTAGTTTAATAAAGTTCCAAAATGCAATGGAGCTCCGCAAGATGTGACAAAACAGATGCAATCTTTTTTATCACACAACCAAGAAAATTTCTGTAAGTAGGAACTAGTCCATCAAAGAACCTTGAGAGACTGGTGCAATAGCCTTTCAACATGTTATACAAGGTTATGCCATTTAATGTTTAATCATCTTAAACACACTAAATAACAAATCATCAAGACATTTTCCCTAACTGTTTCCTTCATTGAATAAAATCATAACGCAAGGAGTAGGATCCTCAACAATGACCACTCAACATGCTCAACAATCACCACATACTAAACATGAAACATTCTCAATAATCCCCACCGAACCTCTTATCACTGGAACTATGATGAAATCATGAATTTTCTCTCTTTATATAGTCTTAAAGAAAAGCAATCAAGCCTTCAAAACGTGAACGGAATCTCCTTATCTGCTCTCCAATTTAATCTCTGTGCTCCACCACTTTTAACTACAGTGTCCTGATTTTTCAATTCATTACATCTTCTGTCCCATGATATCAGAACTTTTTTCCTTCCAAGAGTCAAAGAAAGTGACCTTTAACTAATTTCTTTAAGTAGAACAAAAGCATTTTTTATAATTATTACTTATGTATGGCAAATTTGCTCAACCATTGTTTCTCTTACAATCTTAGAAAACTAAATTTTATTTTGCTAAAAAGTAAATTATTTTAAGTCCAGATTAAATATAAAAGCAAAACTAATCCTTAAAAAATATAAACCTTACAAAAATGATAGATCAAGTGAATTAATTTGATATTTCTACTGCGAGTTTGTCTCCCTTTGGTCACAGAGAGGTCTGGTGACTTTGAAATTTTTGAGATAAGTTGATCGACCCATAACAAACTCAACGAAATTAAAAACAATAATGAAAACAATCAAAATATGAAACATAGGATTTTACCAAAAGATAAATACATAAGCAAACTACTAGCATTTTCATCAAATGATTACCTACTCAACGATTGAGTCCGAGAAGCATATTCTGTTGCTTAGGCAAGTAAACAACATTAGGAGTCTTAGCCAAAGTCCCAGCAATTTCTCTCGAAGCTTCTATCCTTCTCAGCTCAATCAAACCCATTCCAGCAGCCGCAGTAGCATCCGAAATCAGCTTAGCTGATTCACTCTCTCCTTCAGCCCTAATAATCGCCGCCCTCCTCTCTTGCTCAGCCTTCATCACCACGAATTTCGACCTCTCAGCCTCCTGCTGAGCCACCTGCTTCTGCTCCACAGCTTTCGAAAACTCAGCTCCATACGACAAGTGCGTGATCGCCACATCATCGAGCTCGATGTTGAAATCCTTGGCGCGTCGGATCAGGCTCTCACGAACGAGAGCGGAGACCTGTGGACGCTCCGTGAGGAGCTGATCAGCGTTGAATTGAGCCACGACGGCTTTGAGTACCTCGTTGCCGATCGAAGGGAGGACCTTTTCGTCATATTCGGTACCTAAGGTTTTGAAAATGTCGGGGAGGCGGGAGACTTGAGGGCGAGAGAGGATACGGAGAGTGAGGTTAACCATCTGGAGATCTTTCGTTCCGGAGATTGAGGAGAAAGTGTGGGGCCTAGTACGGATATCGAAGATGAAGGGCTTTTGTAGCCATGGGATTAAAAAGTGGGTCCCTTCACCGACAGTTTCGTCGATGACTCCACGGAAGCGGTCGAAGAGAACGGCGCGTTGGCCGCCGTCGACGGTGTAAAGGGAGGAATTGAGAACTGCGCCCCCGAGGCCGAGGCTGAAAGCGGCTCGGGCAAGGTTTGTGAGGAATGAAACTGCAGCTTGGCTACTACCCATTGTTGTGTGTAGAAAACAGAGAGAGAGTGAGATTTTGATAAGGGTTTAAGAGAAAAGAAGAACAAGAAGATTGAGGGGTTATAGAGAAGGGTCTGGATTGTTCTGCAAGTAAAAACCTAAACACCTCAATTGAGCAGGCGGGTTTGGATTTGCAGAATTATTAAAGCCCATTACACTTTGTATCTTTTCGTATAACTAGTTTTTAGAGAAGAATTGTTAAGAATTTTTTGGATTGGAAACTGGCTAAATGAATGGGTTAAGATAGTATGGGTCTTTTTAATATTTTCAAAACTTGCGGGTCACCTATTAAAGTTTGAAAAACTTTATTTCACCTAAATTTTCCATCGGTTTCTCTTTCTACTCTCTACTCTCTTTTCTCTCTCTCTCTCTGAACCTCCGAACACGGTAGTTTCTGGCGGCATCCGACATTAATCAAGCTTCGATTTTGGGTGGAATCATCTCTATAGACCCAACAAGCGCTGTATAGTTCCTCAAAACTTGTCAATTTTGGTAAATCTTAAATTCCTTTTTTTTTTTCGTTTCTTACATTTGTGATATGGGATTTTGTAAAGGGATTCGTTCATGTGCATGTTCAAGTTCGATTGGGTTGTGTATAACCATATCTTATATGGCGTGGGTGGTTATATTTGCTTCTTGGACTACCTCTGGTCTCTGTATTTTAGATTTTGGGACTGGCGACCTAATATTGATAAACCACTGGCCGATTGCCGTCTAGTCATAGATGTGTGTTGGAATTGGGGCTTATTTTTCTTATTCCGATCATAAGTTTCAAATTGTTAAATGCGACATTGCATATTTGGATGTAGGTAACATGAGGAAGAAATCAATTGCTAAGAAACATACTCATTCAGCAACGATAGCAATTGCACAGCCTTCAAAGCCTCCAAGAGAAAACAAAATGCAAAAACACAAGAAGCTTCGCCTAGTAAAGCAAATGCTGAGCCTTCAAAAACTTTTACCAGGAAACGAAATGTAGATACTTCTGAAGCTTCCCCAAGTAAAGGAAATGCCGAGATTTCTACGCGTGATAGGAGGAAAAAGAACATAGAGCCATCAAAGTATACCAGTAAAAAAAGAACAAAATCAATGTCTAGATTAGTTGACGAGTACATGCCTGTTAGTATAGAATCTGTTTCAAGGAGTTTAGCATTAGAGGGTGTTGATGAGGAGGAGGAAGAAGACTTGGACATAAATTCAGCACAAACTTAAATGGAAGAACAATTTCCGAAAAAGCAATTGTCGAAGAAGAAAACGATAGTGATGATGAAGCTTTAGGTTGAGAGGATGATGAAAATGGTGATGTTGCTCACGAGGTTGCTGAAAATGCTGAAGAAGAATGTTTACCTTGAAAATGGTAATAACAATTAGATTTGATTTTGTGGTTCTAAAAATATGTGATCTATTTTTATGCTAGTTATTAAGCAGTGGATACTGAGCGACGATATTAGAAAACAATATAAGAGATTGAAGATGGCTTTAGAAACCAAACCAAATGGTTGAGAATCGGGGCCTCGAGCTAGCACGTGCGGGGCTTCGATGCCGAGTTAGACGCCCGACCAAGGGCTCTCGATGGGGATTAACAACTATCAGGGTTTTGATTGCGGCTCTTTATGGCTAATAACGAGCAATAAGCGAAGAACGATTAATGATACACAATAAATGTAAGCAACAGAGTCAAATAGGGAGTATGTTTAAGTTAGAGAGTAGAAAGAATGTTCTTGTATTGAAATGAAGTATCTTGTGTATTAGATCCCCTTACAAAATGACAAGGATCCCCTTTATATAAGGAGGGAAATCCCATCATAATACATGAGTAATTATTACAAAGAAACATAGCTGGAACAGCTACCCACTAGTCTGATACAGACTAGTGTTTCCCTTGCAGGCTTTGTCAGTCTTGACCATGTGCCTTGGGAGCTTCCCGCTGGTGTGTTGCAGTCGTTGGTTTGTATTGCCTTGAGGCCGATCATCACGAACCCTCGGGGGCGAACTCTGGGCTAGACTTCGAGCCTCCCGGGAGTGGTTATTTTTAGGCGCCCTAGTGGTCACAAAATCGAGCCCTCTGATTTTTACCGTATACAGATAGTCCCCGCGTTTCTTAGAATAAAATGATAAGAAACGATCTTCACACCGATCCCCTCGAGCCTCTTGCGATGGTGTCATGCTCATGGCGTCTGCTTTCCCGATAACTGAGACGTCCTATGGGTACGTCTTTCCGAGAAACACTTGATGTAGCGCCAGTTTATCTTCTCAAGGCGGTAATATCGCCGCTGATCCGTTTCCCAATAGGCATTGATTGCGTCGTCGTACGTTTCCCAGAGGCATTGATTGCGCTGTTGGTTATGCCCCCTCCTTTCTATAAATGGAAGCCCTCTTGAACCTAGACTTCATTCAATCGTTCTCCAACAGCCTTTTATTCCTCTCTTCTCTTCGCCTTCATCCAGATACATTCCCCATGTTTAAAGCCTGTGATCACAGGGTCACATGGCAGAGTTCCCATCAGTTATGCCATGGCTCTTTCCCAGAGCCTTCCCCTACTGAGCGGGATCGCACTGGTTTGTTGTTGTTATTGTTGTTGTTGTTGTTGTTACTGCTGTCGTCGTTGGCTCGAGACGACGAGATAAGGGCGCCGATTTCTTCCTACCCAGGAAGGTATTCGAGTTTTACACCGCTGCTCAGGAGGACGTTCGAACTTTACACCGCTGCTCACCTCCCTACTTCAGCCTGGGGTGACGCCTCATCCCTTTTGATTTCCGTGGGGTGATGCGGCACTACCGGATACTAGCTTGCACGGCACAATGTCCCAAGAAGTGGACTAAAAGTAGCCGTGCAGGTAGGGCCTAGGCTCGCCAAATCTTCTATCAGGGCCGTATTTTCCTTGGTCTGGTAGAAGCTTTTGCTCTTTGGCGAGCTACTCCCTTTTCTTCATCTTTTTCTGCTTCTTCCTCGTCCTTCAAGACGCCGTCGGTGAGGGGGCTGAGATCAGGCTTCCGGATATATGACTCCCGAAGACATTGCTCCCGAGGATGTACTCCCGAGAGTAGTTTAGACTTTTAGCTGTTACTTTTGCTTCTTTGTTTCTGTGTAAGGATTCTTCGTGGGCTTTTGTAATCATGTGTAAGGTCCCTTCACGGGCTTTTTGTAACCAACGTTCATTAATGAAAAGACGTTTCTTCAATTTGTCTCTGATTTATGTTGGTTTTTCCTTTACTTGCATTTGTGAAGAATCTGGATGCACGACTCTACCGGTTGATCCGAACATCGGGCCCAGGGTGTAGGTATTCCCTCGGCTCCTGATTGATTATTACGATATCCTGTGGGGCCCTTTGTCATCCCTTGGACTGAACCCGGGTTGGATAGGCACAGGCCACTGGGATCCCGAGTGAAAATAGGGCTTCGAATTTATAGAACGAACCTAGCCTTTCAGACCCTATCAATCAGTCTTCGAGGGGAAACTTGCTCGGATGCCCGAGAATAAAGACAACCTTTAGGCTTTTGAAAGCAGTCTTCGAGTGAGAGTTCGCTCAAGCTTGGGCGGTCTGGAAACTTGTTTTGAACTTAGAACGAAGGCAACTGTAAGGCATTGCAGATAGATCACGGATGGGGGTTCGCCTGGGTTCAGATAACCCCTGGATTAAAGTAATCAAGAGAACGTTTAACTGGACCTGAAGGCGAGAAATAGCCCTAAGGTTTTATCAGTAGTTATTGAGCAAAATTTGGCTCAAGCCAGGTATCTCGGGGGCCGGACGATTGGGTAAATGACCCGCACTTGCAATAGCAGAAATTCTAGAGGTAGGGTACCACCTCGAGGTCAAGCCCACATGAGTAGGTTTTTTAGAACTTATCTTCCTTTTGATGGAGGTCCTCGAGATCGGGTACCATCTCGAGGCTTGTTATGATATCAATGGCTCCTTAGAGCCTATCTTTCTTCTGATAGAAGATCTCGAGATCGGGTACCATCTCGAGACTCGTAACGATATCAGTGGCTCCTTAGAGCCTATCTTCCTTTTGATAGAAGACCTCGAGATCGGGTACCATTTCGAGGCTCGTAACGATATCGATGGTTCCTTAGAGCCTATCCTCCTTTTGATAGAAGACCTCGAGATCGGGTACCATCTCGAGGCTCATAACGATACCAATGGTTCCTTAAGTCATATCCTCCTTTTGATGGAAGACCTCGAGATCGGGTACCATCTCGAGGCTCATAACGATATCAGTGGTTCCTTAGAGCCTATCCTCCTTTTGGTAGAAGACCTCAAGATCGGGTACCATCTCCGGGAACGTAATAATATCAACGGCTCCTTAGAGCCTATCTTCCTTCTGATAGAGGCCCTCGAGATCGGGTACCATCTCGAGGCTTGTTGATGCAAGGGTTTTTGATCCGCGAAATGCTGTTCGGCCACATAAATTGCATGACATGTTTATAAGATGATCGAGGCCATCGCGCTGGTACGTCTCCCCAAAGTGATAGTGGCTTAGCTATACTTTTAACTGGCCTTTGAGGTGGGCGGATAGTCACCACTTGTTTCAATATATATATAGGTTTGTCTTTTTTTAAAAAAGGATTCCGCTATCCTGAGTATAGAGTTCTCCTCTCTGTGTTAGGTTCTCCACTATTTTAACTTGGGAATCCTTGCTCAGATTTTCCGCTCCAATTTTCTGACTTTGCCACATTTATGGTTGCTGCGCCAGGATTCGTCCGGCAAGGAGAAGGGAGTTCCGCCTCTGACCCCTGTTTGGTTGGTGGTGCGCCGCCGGAGTCAGGCGAGCCGCCTTTAGGACATTTCGTTTTGAGGGGGAATTTTCCTACAGAAAAACCTCCTAATGCCCAGGGGCGTTGGGAGCATGCTTCGAAGCTTACCTCTCTGATAGAAGAGGAGCATCTTGAGTTAGTGAGAAAAGATTGCGGATGGGGGGAGAAAGTACTACTGCAAGTACCTTCCCCGGAAGAGAGCATTATGGACCGTACCGAGGGGTTTCTGAACGTATACACGTACCCTTTCACGTTGGGCCCCCTCGATTGGTGCTTGATTTCTGTCGGAAGTATCGGGCTAACTTGGCTCAGATTCACCCGTCGTTTTGGCATGTAGTACTGATGATGCGATTCTTTACGGAGGGGGCAGGGCTCGATTTTACGCTTAGTCATCTCATCAGGTTGTACCGGCCTTTTCACCATCGAGGCCTGCTAACCCTACGATGCCGATCCACTAGGCCCTTCGTCATTGACGACGAAGAAGATGTAGACCGGGAATGGATGAGCCGATTCATTCGAGTACGGACTGCTGACATTATCCCGATGGAGTTCCTGCCGTTTATCGAGGAATGGAATTTTGTACGTAAGTGGTACACTTGTGCCTCTGTTGTTTTGCTCGCTTTGTTCATGGCGGAGGCGAGCTCCGTAAATGCATTTTTTTTATTTTTTTTATTTCCTTTCTGCAGCAATTTCATGGGCGCCCTACGAGGTCCCTGATATGATAGATTGGGCTCGGAAGTTGGCGATCCATTCGACCTATGATGGTCGTAAGTGGCGAGATCTGTCTAAGGGCAGATGGGAGGCAAAACACCACGGTACGTGTTACGCGATTTTACTCTTTCTTTGGAAAGCAAAGCATTTCCTTTTTAAGCGTATTGATTCCGTCTTTGTAGGTATTGGCGAGTTCTCTGAGGTGAGATCGTGCCTTCCCGGAGAGGGGGAAGAATCATCAGCTTCGGGGCCGAATAATAATAATAAGCGAAAAGAGCCTCCGCAGAGTCACGACGCTCATAGCATGATGAGTTCAGCCCGGAGGGTTAGTGAGGATGCATCGGCCGAACATGCAGTGCCCGAGGCAAAGAACGAGGGTTCCCTGCCGCCGGCTTCTCCTCCCATCTAAGGTACTTCGAGGGATGCTCGAGGCCAGGGGGCCGCATATATTGAGCGATCGTGTCCCGACTGGGAGTGGTTTTACTGGGGTTGAGGGAACCAGGCTAGCGGATGTGCGCTCGACTTTTGAGGAAGCTCAGCAGCTCTACTCTTAGGTGAATTTTGGTCAGCCGTGTTGATTCCTTGGTTTTCGCAACTTTTATTCTTTTTATCGAGTTTTTCCTTCGCAGGCTTTAAACAAGCTCAAATCTGAGCTGCTTCGTTGTGAGGCCGGGCTGCAGGAAGCTGTGGATGGGGAGAAATCCCTTAGGCTCCTTTGTGATGACAAGGAGGATGAGTTGGCACACTTGCGGTATGAGACGAGTCGAAGCCTGAACTACGAAAGCTACCTTGAAGAGCAGGTAAGTTTTCTTCTCAGGGGTGCATGTTCCCTTGTCTATCCCATAGGCTGATGTTTCGTTTATTCCAGTTGTAGAAGAAGTCGGAGAGCCTGGAACGCCTCGAGAGTGAAATTGCCCAAATTAAATGCCAGTGCGATGAATTAAAGGCCCGGATGGATGCTTAGGTTGTGGCGAAAAAGGCCGCTTTGTCCAAGGCTTCTGCCTTCGAAGTTCAACTTCGCGTAGCTCGTGAAAACAGCTTGGTTCGAGCGCACATGATTACAAGGCTCGAGTATGAGCTTCAGAAAGTGAGGGCCAAAGTTGTGGATGCCCGGGCCGAAGCTGTAATGACCCGAACTAAGGCCGGTAAGAAAGTGGCCGTTTATCTGAAGGATGCGGCTGATGCTCGAGCTGAGCTGAGGAGGGCTCTTGACCGTAAGGGTAGGAGCAGGGAGTATGCTCGGTGCATGTCTCGAAGGGAGACCCTCGAGGAGATTCATGCTAGGGGCTTTGACCTCTCGAAAGAGGTAAAACGGGCAAAGGCGAACGAATCTGACACTAAGTCACTTCTGTTTGATGCCGATGATAGCGAGAAAGAGGTCGACATGCCATAGTCCCCGATGAGGACGTAGATAAGGCCTTTCTTTACCGATTCTGTGTAGAGTGCTTTCAGGGAACATTGTAAATGGAGTTTGTATTTTTCATACATGTGTATAAAGGAAATCGTGTGGGCTTTATTCTTCATGCACTTCCTTTTGCTTTGATGATTGTCAGTTATTAGCTAGGTGAACTGGTCTTCTGATTAGAAGAAACCTTAGGTTTATAGTACGACCCTGAGGCTCATTGGGCTGGCCTGTAGGCTCTAACGCATCTGGTCGGTACGACCTTTTAGTATAAGCCGACGTTTAAGCTCTTATGCTTTTGCTCTTAGGCATATTCGGTTAACTATTTCGGGTTCAGTCGGGTCTCGACTCGAGCTTATTGACCCTTAAGTTTTTGGATTAAAATCTGGCCCTCAGGCTTTTACGCGATGGGTCGGTACGACCTTTTTCATGAGCTGGCGGTAGTGGCTCTTACGCTTTAGGTCAGTATGACCTTTTATATGAGCTGGCGACAGTGGCTCTTACGCGTTGGGTCGGTATGACCCTTTATATGGGCTGGCGACAGTGGCTCTTACGCATTGGGTCGGTATGACCTTTTATATGGGCAGGCGATAGTGGCTCTTACGCGTTGGGTCGGTATGACCTCTAGTATAGGCTTTATTTTTCCCTCGTTAAGGACTTTTTAGAATTGTGCTTGCGTGACTCTTCGACGGTTCAGTAAAACCTCGATTGCGAGTTGTTATATGGCGGTGATCGAGCACCCTGGGAGGTTTTGCGCGGCGGTTGAGTGTTTCGAAGCCTATAGTTTTGGAGCTGACATGGTTGAAGCCCTTTTGCCTATATCGAGGGTAGCCTATTTTAACCGGTTCTTTTCGAAGTACTTTCGAAGTAATTGAAGGCCTGTGATTTTGTAGCGACGGTCGGGCGTCCCCGAGTCACGTTAGTTTGGCTGGTACAGCCTTGTGACCGTAGTCATTGTGTTTGGCCGGAGCCTTTCAGTCCCCGAGTGTAGTAGTTTTCGGCGTTTATATTGAGGGTATGCCTTTTTAGGGGTCTTATAAGTTCGATATATAGCCTTAATCTTTAAGATCGGGATTATGCCTTTTGTGAGGTCTTATAAATTTTTACATGCCTTACTTTGAGGTCTTACAGTTTTGTTACTTGGTACAAGTATGGTTCATGCCTTGCTTGAGGTCTTACAGATATTGTTGTTGCCTTATATAGGTCTTACGAGACCGAGGTTGCCGACATGGGGTCTTATGGCCTCGGGTTTTTGATAAATCGATGGGATGGCAATTGGCGACAGTCCCCGAGACATAGAAAGTTTTCTTGGCTCTGGAGCTGTTTTTGTAACCTTAATGTTACCTCATTGAGGGTTTACAAATTCGAAGATTCCGACCCGGAGGTCATACGGCTTCGAGTTTTTGACGCCAGTCTCCGAGTGTTCGGGATGTTTTTGGCTTCTGGAGCTGTTGTTGCGAACTTGAAGGCTTCTCGACGCCAGTCCCCGAGCATTCTGGATGCTAGTCCCCGAGTGTTCGAGACATTTTTGGGCCCTGGAGCTGTTTTTTGTCAACTTGATATTGCGTCGTTGAGGGCTTACGAGCTCTAAGCTTTTGACCCGGAGGTCATATGGCTTTGATTTTTTGACGCCAGTCCCCGAGTGTTAGGGATATTTTTGGCTTTTGGAGCCGTTTTTGTAAGAATAGCAAACTTCTTTGGCACGTGTGATGCTTTGTCGGAGGGGAAAAAATATTTTTTGATTACTTGGTACAAGTATACATGTTCTTGCTATCAGGGGCTCGGTTGTTCTATACGGGCACGGTTCGTTTGATCGTTTGGCCCGGTACATCATTTTCCTATCGGGACCCTGTTTAGCATGTCTCGGTTTCTCCGAGAAGGCAACCTTTCGGGGGGGGGGGGGGATACCCCCAGTATCCGAGGTTGATTGAAGAGAAGCCTTGAATACTTGTTGGGTCTTCCTTGATAGCATATAGATGTTGCCTCATTAAAAACCTTGTCGGTAAAAACCCTTCTTGGGATAAAACCCGATCGAAGGAAAAGAGTGCAACGCATGCCTATGAAACCTAAGGCCTTTGAGCTTTTAGCAGTAATAACGTTTGAGCATCGATACATTCCAATTGCTTGGAAGCTGTTCGCCCTCCATGGTGTTGAGTTTGTAGGACCCTTTTCCAACCACCCCGAGGACGCGGTATGGTCCTTCCCAATTCTGACCTAGTTTTCCTTCGTTAGGATTTTGAGTATTCAAGGTGACTTTCCTTAGAAGTAAGTCCCCGATCCCAAAATGTCGGAGATTTGTTCTCCTGTTGTAGTATCTTTCGATCCTCTGTTTCTGTGAGACTATTCGGACCAGCGAGGCTTCTCGCTTTTCATCTAATAGTTCGAGAGTAGTAGTCATGGCCTCATTTTTCGAGCTCTCGGTGGCGCGTTGGAATCTGGCGGTAGGTTCTCCGACCTCGACCGGTATCAAAGCCTCGGTGCCATATACGAGGGAGAAAGGCGTTTCCCCCGTGCTCAATTTTGGGTTGTTCGATATGCCCAAAGTACTTCGGGTAATATTTCTCTCCATCTTCTTTTTGCGCTTTCCAACTTCTTCTTTAAGTTTTGAATGATGGTTTTGTTTGTGGACTCGGCTTGGTCGTTTGCACATAGGTGGTAGGGCGTTGATAGGATCCTTTTGATCTTGTGGTCCTTGAGGAACTGAGTCAATTTGCTTCCGATGAATTGCTTCCCGTTATCACATGTTATTTCGTAAGGAATTCCGAATCGGCACATGATATGGTCCCAGATGAAATTAATGACTTCTTTTTCTCTTATTTTTTCGAAGGCCTGTGCTTCAACCCATTTTGAGAAGTAGTCAGTCATAAATAAAATAAATCTAGCTTTACCTGGCGCCGTTGGCAGAGCTCCGACGATGTCCATCCCCCATTTCATGAACAGCCACGGCAACAGGACTGAATGTAGTTGTTCACCAGGTTGGTGGATCGTTGGGGCGAACCTCTGGCATTTGTCACATATGCGGACGAATTCTTTTGAGTCTTTTGCCATGCTATCCCAATAGTATCCTGCCCTGATTATTTTCCGAACTAAGGAATCGGCACCAGAGTGATTTTTGCAGGTGCCCTCATGGATCTCTCGAAGCACATAGTCTGTGTCTCCCGGCCCCAGACATACTGCTAGGGGGCCATCGAAAGTTCTTCTGTAAAGAGTTTCGTTTTCATCGAGCGAGAATCGGGCCGCTTTGCTTCGCAAGGCCCTCGACTTTTTTGGGTCTGCGGGTAGCTTCCCACTTTCCAAATAATCAATATATTTAATTCTCCAATCCCATGTGAGGCTAGTGGAGTTGATCTCGGCAGGGCCTTCCTCGATCACTGATTTGGATAGTTGAACAACAGATCCAGGGAGTATGTCATCGTCCTCGGCAGACGACCCCGGGTTTGCGAGGGCATCGGCTTCGTTGTTTTCCTCTCGAGGTATGTGAACCAGAGTCTATTCTTTGAAGCGTTGCAATGTGACTTGAATTTTGTCTAAGTATCTTTGCATCCTGTCTTCCCGAACCTCGAAGCTCCTATTTACCTGATTTACCACCAAGAGAGAATCGCATTTTGCTTCAACGACTTCAGCTCCTAGGCCTTTGGCCAATTCTAGACCTGTAATCATAGCCTCATACTCGGCTTCGTTGTTAGTTAACCTTGCAGTTTTTATAGATTGTCTAATCTCGCCGCCCGTAGGTGGCTTTAGAACTATGCCGAGCCCGGATCCTCTTATGTTCAAGGCGCCGTCAGTGAACAGGGTCCATACTCTGGAAGATGTGCCCTTTTTTAGCAAAAGTTCTTTCTCGACCTCGGGTACGAGGGAGGGAGTGAAGTCGGCTACAAAGTCCGCCAAAATTTGAGACTTGATAGCCGTTCGGGGCTGATACTCGATATCATATCCCCCGAGTTCAATGGTCCATTTGGCCAGCCGGCCCGATAATTCGGGTTTAAGCAGTATGTTTCGAAGGGGATATGTTGTTAAAACGCAAATATGATGACATTGGAAGTAAGGTTTCAATTTTCGAGATGCACTTATTAATGCGAGAGCTAGCTTTTCTAGGTGTGGATATCTGGTTTCGGCATCACCCAGGGTCCGACTTACATAATAAACAGGGAATTGCGTACCTTGTTCTTCTCGAACCAGTACACCACTTACCGCTATCTCGGATACAGCCAGGTATAAATATAATGTTTCACCCTCTTTTGGGGTGTGGAGCAAAGGCGGGCTTGTTAAGTATCGCTTCAACTCCTCCAAGGCGCATTGGCATTCCGGAGTCCATTCAAAGTTGTTTTTCTTTTTGAGCAAGGAGAAGAAATGGTGACTCCTGTCTGACGACCTTGATATGTACCGACCGAAGGCTGCTATCCGCCCGGTTAGCCGCTGCACGACCTTTACGTTATTTACCACCGTAATTTCTTCGATGGCTTTGATTTTGTCGGGGTTGATCTCGATTCCTCTGTTCGATACCATGAAGCCTAAGAATTTGCTCGATCCTAACCCGAAGGTGCACTTTGTCACGACCCTAGTTCACCAACCGTGAACATGTCATGACGGCACCTGGTCCCCATGACCAGGTAAGCCTAACATTTGCGGAAATATAATAATTGCGGAAAAATAGAGAAAATCAAATCAAATATCTAAAGGAAACTGTACTGAATGCCGCATGGCAAGTACAACTCAACATCACAAGTCTAAAACAATTCCCAAAACCCGGAAACTCACAAATCACAAGCTAAGGGATACATAAGAGGCTCTGACTCAAGAATATCTATACAAAGGAGAAATGCTGAAAGAGCTATACTTATTACAGAAAACTGGAAAGGGACTCCTCGGTCTGCGGACGTAGCAGATATACCTCGAAGTCTCTACCGCTACGCCTTCTCCCAAGGCTGACAGAACTGAGTGGGAGTACCTGTATCTGCACAACAAAAATGTGTAAAAGAGTAGCATGAGCACACCACGGCGGTGCCCAGTAAGTATCAAGACTAACCTCGGTGGAGTAGTGACGAGGAACAGTCAAGGCACCTACCGGTCAATAAACAGTATAATCATAGGAACAATGGAAATGACATTTAAATATGTAAAGACTGCATGAATGACCAAGAATGCTACAATTCACAATAAGGGAAAAATACAACAAGTAACAACGAGAATATAATAAATGAGGATAGGAAATGACGGCAGAATCACAATCCAAATCCTAAGGTCACAACACAGCAATGGGAAAACAAGTCAATAACTCATATCCTACAATGATGTTCACAAAGGTCTTATCCAACTCTTTCCACAATTTCACCAAGTCTCGGACAAACCACAACTCGCGAAGACCCAGCATCTGAAATCTAACAATTGGCATCCTGTGCCCCATCAATCTCATGGTCATACCGACAACTAACTGGCTAACTAGGGCCACTCTCACAAATATAATGGATAAACGAGGGCGTACCTCCACCCTTAGCAAAATCAGGAGGAATTCACCTCTAATAGGGGTGTTCAGCTACGTGTATGCTTGTGCAAATGTTTCTAACAAAATTCTACCAGCTAGTAAACATGAAAAGGAGAACGGACCGCACGTACGATGTTTCCTCACAACTTCCAAGCGATAAAGCTCATACCGGTAAGCAACCCACAATCACATTATTAAACAAATAGGAATGCCTCCACAGGCCGTCACAATTCTCTACAATCATCCCCTGACATAGCCCACCTTATTTCGCCACGTGTGCAAATAATAAGATAATAGGTACCGCCTTATTTCGCCACACGTGCATCACAATGTTCCCTCCTTATTCCGCCACATGCGCAACCCACATATAAGCATATAACATATCCCGCCTTATTACGCCGCATGTGCAAAACATCAATAACAACAACAGCACGGCAAAGACCTCGTGCAACCCTTCAAAATCAACCGCACGGCAGAAACCTCGTGCATCACAATATTCACAATCGCACGGCAGAAACCTCGTGCATCACAGTATCAACAACCGCACGGCAGAAACCTCGTGCATCACAATATTCTCAACCGCACGGCAGAAACCTCGTGCGTCACAATCTCAAGTACAACACAACAAACGACAATATATACAGGAACAAAGCAAGAGAATCAACTCAGGTATTTCCGTCCACCAAAAGACGGTACAACTAACTCACAAGGAATAACCGTAACAGAGAAATACTAAGCGCAATAAGAACAACTCAACAAGGGAGAAATAATATGAAACAACGATTCCATAATACTAAGTTCAACAACAAGGAATTAACATGAACCAAATAATTACAATTAAGGAAATATCAACTGAATATAGGATATCTAACTTCTTTCCAATTAAGACCAATTAATTACACGAGAGATAGAAATAATGCTTTCCAAATAAAGACAAGCAGTTAGGAGTGATAATGTGACTATAGAAGGGTAGTGTCTACAGTGAAACAAGTAAAAGTCAATTAGGCAACAAGAATAAGCCAAAAAGGGGCAAATAAATTCCAAGTAAGACATGTAAAGGTGAAGCTAATAACAGGGAACTCAATCGTATCAAGAACAACTTTATATTCGGTGACTACAGGGATCTAAGAGCCTAAAAGGGGCAATTTTCCACAAATAAATCCTAGCACGCACTCGTCACCTCGCGTACAAGGAATACAATCAACAAAGAAGACTCAAATCCTAAGGGGAAGTCCCCCACACAAGGTTAGACAAGCTACTTACCTCGAACCGGCTCAAAATCAATAAAAACCACGCCTTTGCCACGAGTATCCGACTCCAAATGGCCCAAATCTATTCAATTCAATTACATATCGTAAATAATATTGCAAACAACTGATTCCACTATAAAAATTAAAGCTAGGGTGCAAAAATAGGTAAAATGACCAAAACGCCCCTCCAGCCAACATCTCGGAATCGAATAATTTTTGCATTTTCAAAACCCTCGTACTCTCACGAGTCTAACCATATAAAAATCTCCCAAATCGGAGGTCAAATGCCCCCTCAAAACCCAATAGTTTGGTGTATGAAGTTTTACCCCAAATTAACCAACTTTTGATCCTAAATTCGAATTCCAATGATGTATTTAGCTATATAATGATGAAATATAATGAAAAGGGATCAAGGAAACGTTACCCAATGATTTTCTCTTCAAAACCCACTCAAACTCGCCTTCTCCCGAGCTCTCAATCGATTTTCAAACTTATGAAATTAAATCCTCGAAATTGATATTTCTGAACAGTCATTTCCGCTTCTGCGGACAAGGGACCGCTTCTGCGGTCCCGCTTATGTGGAAAAGCAACCGCTTCTGTGGCGTTCATTGAAGGGGGCAGGGCCGCTTCTGCGGCTCCGCCTCTGCGATGCCTAAGCCGCTTCTACGGCTCCGCTTTTGCGAAAATAGCACCGCTTTTGCGGCTTTTGAGGGAAAAGGGGATAAGCCGCTTCTGCGGCCAAATATCCGCTTCTGTGGCGCCGCATCTGTGGTTCCCAAGCCGCAGATGCGAAAATACCAGAAGAGGGACATTCAGCTGCTGCATTAACTTCAAATTCCTCCGTTAACCACCCGAAATCATCCCGAGGCCCCCGGGACCCCAACCAAAAGTACCAATAGCACCTAATACCTCATTCAAACTTGTACCAATCCTTAAAACGCCTAAAACAACACCGGAAACCCGATAAAATCAAAGATTCAAGCCTAAGAACTACAAGTTCCAACAAAACACGCTTTCGATCAAAAACCTACCCGAACCTCGTCCGAATGACCTGAAATTTTGCACACACATCCCAAATGACACGACGGAACTACTGCAACTTCCGGAATCCCATTCCAACCCTCGGATCAAAAACTCACTATCGGGCCGGAAGCTTCAAAAATACAAACTTCGGCATTTCAAGCTTAAATGAGCTACGGACGTCCAAAATACCTTCCGAACGCGCTCCCAACCCCGAAATCACCTAACGGAGCTAACGGAACCATCAGATTTCCATTCCGAGGTCGTCTTCACACTGTTCTGACTATGGGCCACTTTACAACACTTAAGCTCTCATTTAGGGACTAAGTGTCCCAAAACTCTCCGAAACCCCACACCGAATGTCCTGACAAACCAAAATAGCAGAATAAACTTAGGGGAAGCAGTTAATAGGGGATCGAGGCGTGAATTCTAAAAATGACCGGTCGGGTCGTTACACACTTCTTAGGATTGAGCTTCATGTTGTAACTTCTGAGGATGTCGAACGTCTCCTGCAAATGAGTCAAATGGTCCTCTGCGCACAGGGACTTAACTATCATGTCGTCAATATAAACTTCCATGGATTTGCCTATTTAATGTTCGAACATCTTGTTAACTAGGCGTTGGTATATGGCCCTTGCGTTTTTTTAGCCCGAAGGGCATTACATTGTAGTAGTACGTACCGTACTTCGTGATGAATGAAGTTTTTTCTCTATCCTCGGGGTTCATCTAAATTTGGTTATACCCCGAATAGGCATCGAGAAGAAATGGACAAAGTGTTGGAGGATGGCGAAGGATTGTGCGACAAAGTTTGTGTAACTAGCAGGAAAAGGGTGAAAGCAGAGAAGCTTTTGATGATGTTGAAGTCCAAGAGTTTAGGACAAAAGAGAGGTTTAATCTTTCGTTGGTGTGGTTTGTCCATTCAATCTCTCTTGCAAGGGATAACATAGTGCGCGTCGATAAGAAGTGGATTTGTATGGCTGACAATGTGGAAGTTTTCATGAAATATCTGTAACGACCCGACTGGTCATTTTGAGATTTAAGGTTCCGTTTAGTTGTTCGAGGTCTTGAAAACATTCATATTGTGTATTGTGACTTGCGTGCATGGTCGGATTTGAATTTTGGATGTTTCAGAATAAATTTCGATGAGTGGTTCTTACTTTAGAAGCTTAAGTTAAAAATATTGATCGAGATTTGACTTTTATGAAAACAACCTTGGAACGGTGTTTTGACGGCTCTGATAGGTTCGTTTTGTGATTTTGGACTTAGGCGTGTGCCCGGAATCAAATTCGGAGGTCCGTAGGTTGATTTGTGTTATTTTGTCGAAAGTTTGCAATTTTAAGGTTTTGAATTTTTATAAGTTTGACCGTACGTTGACTTTGTATCTATCGTGTTTTGATTACTGTTTCGTTACTTGGAATAAGTCCGTTTTTTCATTTGGAACTTATCCGCAAAGTTTGGCGTCATTCCGAATTGATTTGATAGGAAACGGACGCGCGGCTGTGTTATTAGAAGTTCTTGAGTTTCATGTTGAATTCTTGTGGTTTGAGGTTAGATTCGTGATTTTGGATGTTATTTTGATGATTTGATCGCACGAGCGAGTTTGCATTATATTTTTAGACATGTGTTGATGTTTGGTTTGGAGCCTCGAGGGCTCGGCTGAGTTTCGGACGCGTTACAGAGTGATAGAGTTTGAGCACTACTGGTTCTGTGCAGAAGCTTCAGGTTTCGCAATTGCGAGAAATGAGTCGCATTTGTGATGTTAGTATAGGTCTCTTAAGGTTGCATTTGCGAACAAAGAGTTCGCCTTTCCGAAGGAGGGGCTGGGCAAGTTGTCTCGCATTTGTGATCAATCAGGTCGCATTTGCGAGTGTCCATTGTTCGCTTTTGTGATTATGTTGCATATGTGGATCTAACAGGGATATGGGATCTTTGCTTTTTGAAAGATTTTTTGCATTTTGCGAGTTTCGCAATTGCGACACCTGCTATTGGACATAAGAGCCGAGGGACGGGATTTTGGTCTCATTTTCATATTTTGGAACCCTAGACTCGGTAGGAGGCGATTCTGAAGAGGGATTTTCATCTACAAGCTTCGGGTAAGTGATTCTAATCTTTTTCTAATCATATTCCATCAATATATCCTAGACTTTAACATCAAAATTATGTGAATCAAAGTGAAAATTTGTGAAACTTTATCAAGTTTTGAAAAAAATAAGAATTTGAGTTTTGAGAGTCGATTTGGACTCAAAATTTTGAAACTAATCACTTATATGAGATCATGGGGTCATGGGTAGTCGGAATCTTCCATTGGACCCGGGTTTTGACCGGGCAAGTCCGGATTTGACTTTTGTTGACTTTTGAGCAATTGCGTAAAGATCGTAGCTTTAATTATTGGAATTGATTTCTCTTGCACTATTTGATGTTATTAAGTCGATTTTGGTTAGATTTGTACCTAGCGGAGGTGAATTATAAAGGAAAAGCTATTTTTGAAAATTGATTGAGGGCTTTTGAGGTAAGTATCTTGCCTAGTGTTGTGTGGGCAACTTCCCCGTAGGAATTTGTTGGCTTGTACTATTTGATCTACGTAAAAGACGTGTACACGAGGTGACGAGTGTGTACACGACTTATATGTGGAACTATGACTATTTTAGACTCTTGGGTTTCTTATTCACATTAAAATGAAGTTGTCATATCATGCTATATCCTCCATTGCCGAATTTACCCTTATGTGGTTCATTTGATGTTGGTTGATTCATGTTCTACCCTTGTTGCCAAATACACTCTTATATGCCTTAATTGATGTTGTTGCCTCTTTTATTGCCATGTTATCCCTTCAGTAATTGCTTAACCGTAATTGAAGTTATATTTATCCTTTCCATTGCCGACTTATCCTTATTTGAAATTATTATTACATGTGTTATCTGTCTTATCGTAAACTTGTGCCTAGTTGGAATTATTGTTACATGTTATCTCTCTTATCATCGAGTTATATTTATTTGTAATCATTGTTACATGTTATCCCTTCCATTGTTGAGTTACTCTTATTGGAATCGTTATTACACATTATCTCTCTCGTTGTTGAGTTATTCTTGTTTGAAACCATTATTACTTTCCATGTCTTCCATTGTTGAGTTACTCTTNTATATATATATATATATATATATATATATATATATATATATATATATATATATATATATATATAAAAGTTGCACATGCGGCTAGACAAGGCAGGAATATTATTATGCGTGTGCGGTGAGACAAGGCGGGAATATAATTATGCACGTACAGCGAGACAAGGCGGGCATTTACTTTATTGTTGTGCACGTGTCGAGAGAAGGTAGGCTATGTCAGGGATGATTGTGATGACTTTTGGTGGCCTGGGGGCATTGTTATTGATGTTAATTGTGTAGTGGTGTGCCTACCTTGTGTGAGTTATGCATTTTACATTTTGTTCCTATGTACCTTTCGTTGTCTCTACTCTTAATTGTTGACTTAAGTTGTGATAGAACACTTGCACAAGCATACTCATAATTAATCACTCATATCCGTTTAAGAAGATGAATCCTGACGTTTATTGGCTATTTACATGTATTTTTGTTTACTTGCCTTCCGTGTGAGAGTTGTACTATTGGCACGTGAGTCGTCCGTGCGGTTATGACTCATTGTTATTGTTGGCACGTGAGTTGTCCGTGTAGAGATGATGTATTAATGGTAGTGGCACGTGAGTTGTCCGTGCGATTGTGAATTGTAATGTGGGCACAAGATGCCAAGTGATTAGGGTTCGTAAATTGGGACCCGTGAATTGTGATTATGAGGTGTGGTACCTCGGGGAAATCCTTGAATAATTCTTGTGTGAAAGAGGCGGTTCTTTTTGAGTTGTTACATGTTTCTCCTTGGTCCCACTGGACCTTGACTGTATTCAGCTTGCTCTACAGCATTATTACCTGTTGTTCCTTATCGTTAGCTGTTGCTTCGAGTTTTCCATTGCAAGTGTTGTTGTCATTTTACCATGCTTAGCTTTATATTGATATTCTCCCATTTTAGTTTGACATTTATACTTGTACAGGTTATTATATCTAGTATGTGTCCTGACTGTTCCTCGTTGCTATTCCACCGAGGTTAGTCTTGATACTTACTAGGTACAGCTATGGTGTACTCATGCTATGCCTTCTGCATACTTTTGTGCAGATCCAGGTATTGCGGAGTTTGGTGATCATTAGATAGCCAATCGGACATTGATGCGAAGACTCAAGGTATACCTGTCACCGCATTCGCAGGCCACCCGGTGGAGGACGCGGTACCTGAGAAGTCTGTGGAGGTGCACCCCTCCTAAGTTTAGGGATATCCCTCACCCTATGGCGAGTGTCGCCACACTCAAAACAAGCTCTTGGAGGGTGTGGCTATTGTGGCTGGCTCAGGCCAGGTCTGCTAGACTGACCGCTGAAAGCACCCCGTGCAGGAGGTACACTAGACACTGGCAGAACATAGTAAGGCTCCTGGGGCCTAGGAGTGGCCGGAATACCATTGGCGGCTGGAAATGCTGAATGAACAGGGCGACTCACATAGCCCCTACCATGACGAGCTATCGTTGTGGCACGAGTACCACTATTAGTGCCAGACTCTCAAGACCTCTTGGCCTCCTCTCCTCTCTCTCCCAAGCAAGCATACCCTCCACGCTTCTAGCATTACCCACAACCTGCTGGTATGAAATATCCATCTCCAACTCCCGGTCCATGCTAAGCCTGACAAAGTTTGTGCGACAAAGTTTGTGTAACTAGCAGGAAAGGGGTGAAAGCAGAGAAGCTTTTGATGATGTTGAAGTCCAAGAGTTTAGGACAAAAGAGAGGTTTAATCTTTCGTTGGTGTGGTTTGTCCATTCAATCTCTCTTGCAAGGGATAACATAGTGCGCGTCGATAAGAAGTGGATTTGTATGGCTGACAATGTGGAAGTTTTCATGAAATATCTGTAACGACCCGACTGGTCATTTTGAGATTTAAGGTTCCGTTTAGTTGTTCGAGGTCTTGAAAACATTCATATTGTGTATTGTGACTTGCGTGCATGGTCGGATTTGAATTTTGGATGTTTCAGAATAAATTTCGATGAGTGGTTCTTACTTTAGAAACTTAAGTTAAAAATATTGATCGAGATTTGACTTTTATGAAAACGACCTTGGAACGGTGTTTTGACGGCTCTGATAGGTTCGTTTTGTGATTTTGGACTTAGGCGTGTGCCCGGAATCAAATTCGGAGGTCCGTAGGTTGATTTGTGTTATTTTGTCGAAAGTTTGCAATTTTAAGGTTTTGAATTTTTATAAGTTTGACCGTAGGTTGACTTTGTATCTATCGTGTTTTGATTACTGTTTCGTTACTTGGTAATAAGTCCGTTTTTTCATTTGGAACTTATCCGCAAAGTTTGGCGTTCATTCCGAGTTGANCTGTTCCTCGTTGCTATTCCACCGAGGTTAGTCTTGATACTTACTAGGTACAGCTATGGTGTACTCATGCTATGCCTTCTGCATACTTTTGTGCAGATCCAGGTATTGCGGAGTTTGGTGATCATTAGATAGCCAATCGGACATTGATGCGAAGACTCAAGGTATACCTGTCACCGCATTCGCAGGCCACCCGGTGGAGGACGCGGTACCTGAGAAGTCTGTGGAGGTGCACCCCTCCTAAGTTTAGGGATATCCCTCACCCTATGGCGAGTGTCGCCACACTCAAAACAAGCTCTTGGAGGGTGTGGCTATTGTGGCTGGCTCAGGCCAGGTCTGCTAGACTGACCGCTGAAAGCACCCCGTGCAGGAGGTACACTAGACACTGGCAGAACATAGTAAGGCTCCTGGGGCCTAGGAGTGGCCGGAATACCATTGGTGGCTGGAAATGCTGAATGAACAGGGCGACTCACATAGCCCCTACCATGACGAGCTATCGTTGTGGCACGAGTACCACTATTAGTGCCAGACTCTCAAGACCTCTTGGCCTCCTCTCCTCTCTCTCCCAAGCAAGCATACCCTCCACGCTTCTAGCATTACCCACAACCTGCTGGTATGAAATATCCATCTCCAACTCCCGGTCCATGCTAAGCCTGATACTGGGAAGGAGCCCCTCGATAAACCAACGGACCCTCTCTCAAACTGTAGCAACCAAGGCTGGTGCATGCCTAGCCTGGTAGCCAAATCACTGAAACGAATCGCATACTCTGACACAGTCATAGCACCCTGATGCAACTGCTCACACTCTACGCGCCATGCATCTCTGAGACTCTAGGGAACATATCCGAGTATTGAGTCCAACTAAGTGAAGCTGCCTCAGCCGGACTACCCAAGTCATAAGCACGCCACCACTGATAGGACGTCCCTCTAAGCTGGAACGTAGTGAAAGAAACCCACTCGACTCCGCAACACCCACAGTACAGAAGATATAGTGGCACTCCTCAAGAAAATCCTAGGCATCATCTGCGCCAAGCCACTAAAAGTAGGAGGGTGGTACTTCTTGTACCTCTCGAGCCTGAGATGCTCCTCCTCAGAAGTTGTTTCCCTACCCTCGGGCCGAACTAGGGCTACTGGCTGCACTTGTATGACCTCTAGAACCTGATCGACCTGAAACCACTGCTCTGGGGTACAGGCGGCCGGAGTCTGTGCTCCTCCCCGGGCCTGAGATGTGGCAGGAGCAAGTGAAATCAACCCTGTCTGAGCTAGAGTACCGAACATGCTCAGGAACTGCGCAAGGGTCTCCTGAAGATTTGGTACAGTAACAGGCGTCTCAGGTGCCTGCGCTCCGACTAGAGCTACTGGTGGCTCCTCTGTAGCAGCTCGTGCGAGTGCTCTGGCTGCACCACGTGGAATCCTGGGTATCTACCCTAGCCCCGGCCTCTTGCGGCTCTAGTAGGGGGCGCGGGTGCCTGGTCATCTGATCCGGTTGTACGTGTCCTCACCATCTGCAAGACAATAGAAGACAGAAGTTTAGAATTTTGAAGTCAACAATTTTGCACGACAAGGAATCAAAGAAGTGAAATTTTCCTAACAGTTCCACAGCCTCCCGAAGATAAGTACAGACATCTCTATACCGATCTGCGAGACTCTACTAAACATGCTTGTGACTCATGACACCTATGAACCTAGAGCTCTGATACCAACTTGTCACGACCCAAATCTCCCCCCGTAAGATGTCGTGACGGCGCCTAGTCTCTACGAATAGGTAAACCTAACAAATTACGGAATAACAAAAATGAAAACAGAATTTAACAACTATCCTGCAACAGATAACTATAAAATGATAAAATATCGCTCGGCATGTAAAAGTAGCCCAGCACTCGAGTATACACAGTATACCCAAAACCTGGTAGTCATAAGTCACAATCTATAGAAGAAAAACTAAGTATCTCTATATAATAGAGTCTAAGAAAGTACGGAAAGGTAACCGACATATGAGGGAATAGAGGGGGACTCCGAGGTCTACGGACACGGACAGATATACCTTGAAGTCTCCACAATCTCACTGCTCACTGATATCGAGATTGATAAGAGGCACCTAGATCTACACACAAAACATCTGCAGAAGAGTAGCATGAGTACACCACAATGGTACCCAGTAAGTGCCAAGCCTAACCTCAGTCGAGTTGTGACGAGGTCAGGTCAGGGCCCTACTGGTATATAATAAATAAGCCAGAAGAATATAGCAATGTAATAAGAGACTGTAAATTTAATAAGGGAAAACCACAGAAAAATAGCAGCACAACACGTAGGGATAAACAGCAGGGGATCTCCCAAGATACCATCTCGTAGTCCCAAAAGTAAATATGCAAGGAGATCTCCTGAGGTACCGCCTCATAGTCTCAAAAGTAAATATGCAAGGGGATCTCCCGAGGTACTGCCTCGTAGTCCCAAAAGTAAATGTGCAGGGGGATCTCCCGAGGTACCGCCTCGTAGTCCCAAAAGTAAACACACAGCTCGAAACCGATGAATACAACAATTAACAGCAAGAATTCTACAGTTAAGACTGATACAGATCAAGGAAAAATAGGAAATCAAGTATGCATGTTGCACAGATTTCAAATAAGCATTTAAGACATGTAGACATGCAAAATTAGGCTAAAACAAGATAACTACACATGCTGGCATAACTCAATTAAGATGCAACAGGTTACTACCCAGTAAAAATCGGATTTTACAACAATTAGCCCGTGTACGCACTCGTCACCTCGCGTACACAGCACTCACATATCACAGAAGTATCACAACAGTACCAAATCCTAAGGGGATTTCCCCCACACAAGGTTAGGAAAGCCACTTACCTTGAACCAAGCTCAATCAATCAGCAAGAATGCCTTTTCCATGATTTTCCGACTCCGAATAGCCCAAATCTAGCCAAAAGCAATTACATACTATAAATATAACTATAAGAAACTAGTCTTATTAAGGAAATCAAGACTTTAGCAATAAATTAGAAAATCGCCCCAAATCGTTGACTCGGGCCCACGTCTCGAATCGGGTAAAAGTCGCAAAATACGAACACCCGTTCACCCACGAGTTCACTCGTACCAAAATTACTCAAATCCGATGATAAAATCTCAGTTAAACCCCAAAATTTGGTTGAAGAACTTTTTCGATTTTTTTTCAAATTTTCTCACCCAAATCCGAAATTAAAGGATGGAATTAACGATAGATTAGTGGGATATAACCAAAAACAAGTGAAGAATCATTACCCAATCGATGCCTCTGGAAATCCCTCAAAATTTCGTACAAATCCGAGTTTTTTATCTCAAGTTCTGATGAAAATGGCTAAACCTTCATTGTTGAAATGTTATAGTCTGCCCAGGTACTCACACTACGTGATCCCAGAAATTCCCACGCGATCGCGTAGAAAATAATTCCAACAGCTTAAAAACATGCTATGTGAATGCGTCACCGCACCCGCGATCGTGTACCACTGACTGCTTAGACCTACGCCATCGCGTCCATCCTCATGCGACCGCAAAGAACAAAACATGAACTCCACTGCCGCCTCTCCTCTTCGCGAATGCGCCTAGCCCACAGGTTCGCGATGCACAACCTGACCAACTTACGCGATCGCGTACCCTATCTCGCGAACGCATAGGGTAAAATGCCACTGCCCCTAAACAAGTTTACGTGATCGCGTCCCCTCTTACGCAATCACATAAGAGGAAACCAGCAACTGAAACACCAGAATTTCTGCAATTCCAATAAATCCAAATCTAGTCCGTTAACCACCCGGAATCCACCTGAGGCCCACGGGACCTCAACCAAATATACCAACAAGTCCTAAAACATCATACGAACTTAGTTGAGCCCTCAAAACACATCAAACAACAACAAAAACACGAATCACACTCGAATCCAAACATAATGAACTTTGAAACTTCAAACTTTTACAAACGGTGCCGAAACCTATCCAATCATGTTCGACTGACCCCAAATTTTGCATACAAGTCATAATTGACATTACGGACCTACTCCAACTTCCAGAATTGGAATCCGACCCCGATATCAAAAAGTCCACTTCCGGTCAAACTTCCCAAAAATTCAACTTTCGCCATTTCAAGCCTAATTCAGTTACATGCATCCAATTCAAAATCCGGACATGCTCATATGTCCAAAATCACCCAACGGAGCTAACTAAACCTACGAAACTCCATTCCGGAGTCGTCTTCACACAGCTCCAAATACGGTCAAAATCCTAGAACTTAAGCTTTCGTTTTTTGGACTAAGTATCCCAAATCACTTTGAAACCAAAAACAAAGCCTCCTGGCAAGTCACATAAGCAGAAAAAGATACGAGAAAAGCAGTAAATAGGGGATCAGGGCTATTACTCTCAAAATGACCGGCCAGGTCGTTACAAAATTAGTGGAAACAAACATCCCAATCACTTAACATTGAAATGCCTCCGAGACCAAGGTCAAGCATGGACGCAATTTTCATTAGGGAATCACTGGATAGGCTTATCTAAGAGATGAAAGAAAACAGGATGAGAGAGGAACATTCGTCGTATCGAACACATGTTGCAAATTCTCCTTTGTAGGGCTGATGCAAATATTAACCACTATGTTTATCCTCCAAATTCTCCTCCCCGTGATCCTTCTCCGCCTAACATAGCCTACCTTCTCTCGCCACGTGCGCAAAAATAAAGTAAAAGCCCGCCTTGTCTCGCTGCATGTGCATAATGATGTTCCCGCCTTGTCTCGCCGCACGTGCATAATAATATTCTCGCCTTGTCTCGCAGCATGCGCAACCCATATATATATATATATATATATATATATATATATATATATATATATAATCACGTCTTCTCACGCCGCATGTGCAAATATCAATGATAATAATAGCACGGATGACTCACGTGCGAACACCCTGACAATCCTCTCAACAATACCACGTGTGCCAAAAACATAATAACACAATATAATGACTTGCACCACATGTTCCCATATGCCACAACATTTCCACCAAACAAATTCCAATACCGCAACCAAACATATCTCTCGGCTCAACAACAATAAGTTCAACAATAACAACAATAATAACATAAGAGTACGACAAGTAAATCAACACATGAATTACAAAACACAAAGAAATAGAAGAACGAGTTCACAATGGAAGACATAGCAAGTAATTAATGGTTTCAAACAAGAATAACTCAACAACAGGAGAGATAATGTGTAACAACGATATCCTATAAGAGTAACTCAAAAATGGAAGACATGGAAAGTAATAATGGTTTCAAACAAGAATAACTCAACAAAGAGAGAGATAATATGTAGCAACGATATCCAATAAGAGTAACTCAACAATGGAAGGGATAAAATGTAACAATGATTCCAAATAACTATACCTCGATGATAAAAGAGATAACATGTAACAATAATTCCAATTAGGCACAAGTTTACGATAAGAGAGATAACACATGACAATAATTCCAAATAAGGATAAGTCAGCAATGGAAAGGATAATAATAACTTCAATTAAGGTTAAGCAATTACGGAAGAGATAACATGGCAATAAAAGAGGCAACAACATCAATTAAGGCATACGTATCAATTATTAACCTAAGCCGATAATTGGTCCACACAACTTTCAATGTATAGCCATTGACCATTATTACAATATAATGTTAAGGCAATGTATGCAATTTGAAGACTAGTTACCTATTATAATCGATCAAAACATTACTTAATATCAAGTTGATATTATAGCCTAATATTCAATATACAACATTCATCTACTTAGAGGTATTACTTGTTGACAACACTACACTGGACAACACTCTTATACTTTGAGGTCTTGCTTCTTGAGTTGTTACATATTCTTGAATGACCAACTCTTAATGGTATGAAATACACTGCCAAGTATAATAACTACAAATGTTCCATGATGATTAATAAGATGTTTAAACTCTATAAAATCAAAAAACCCGAGGTCAAACATGGTGTAATCCTTATTTTAGTGAATTCTCTACCAAAGTAAGCGTTGAGGACGTAACCTAAGTTAACAATCGCCCATTAAGAAAGTCTATTGATTTATGTTGAATGTTCAGGGTTAGGGTTCATGGTTTGGGTTAGGGTTCAGGGTTTATAGACCATTAAAGGATTTTATCAGTGACTAGTGGTTGATGGAAGATAGCTCGTGCTGTTCAAGAATTAAAATATGTCCACGTGGCCTATCCCTAACAAAATATTGTTTTGACCCATTAAGAATTACCCATTTGATCCGTTTAAAATTACCCTTTTGATCGGCTATCTCAAAACAAAATTGATCGCATTTCAACCCCAATATTTACTTCCGAAAAATAATACTCAAACAATTGGAGAAAATAAGTCAAGAATCGAGAAAGAATTGTCACTGGGGCATGGCTACCAGCCATTTAACAACTACAAATCTGATGAATGCTGGTAGGCGATTCTCAAAATATTCCAAACCTAAGGTAAGATAAATTTCACAAATTCACCCCTTCTTAATTTTCGAGATTCAATTTTACTGATAAATTATTTTTTCCATTTTATTCGATAGGTAAAAGATGTCAATTTTGGGGATGGGACGATGATCTGCTAGATCCAAGGATTGGTGACCTTATCAGTAGTTTGAAGTGTAAAAAGGACACTCTTAAGCATGAAAAATTATTCTGCAGATGAAGGTGACTGAACATAAAAATATATTAGCAATGTATGTTCATGAGGAAGATGATGATGATGATGATGATGGAGGGATTGAACTGGAGGCATGGCATATTCCTGTAAATAATTATGTTGGAGAGATGGTTAATATAAATAAAACCATGCTGAATAAGTTGATTATGCTCTTGTGTGTCATTTTCAGATCCGTGGCAGCTTGGATGATGAAGTGAGGAGGAACATCGGTTTGTTGTTGGTAGGAATAGTTTAATTATTGTAAGTTTGTTTTGTTGGAATTCTTTTAGAACATGTAATTTTCTACTGATGTAATGTGATATTTGATGAAGTTATTAGACATGACATTAAGTCTATTATGCAACCAAGTAGCTAGTTTATTAATGGACCCAGTGTCTATTACGCAACCAAGTAGCTAATTATTGATGGACCCAGTGTCTATTACGCAACCAAGTAGCTAGTTTATTACTAAACACATTGTCTATTACGCAACCTCTAGCTTGTTGTAATACGAAAAGGAAGTGCTAAGGAAACAAAAATTACAACATCAACAATTAATCGGCAAAAATATAGTTTCATTACATAGATGTAGATGCAAATATCACAAATTACTACAAGTTCACCAAATATAAATTTGTCCAATGACCAACTCAAACATAAATTATACTAATAAAACTAAGAAGGGTCCATCCTTCCCCTGAAAATATCCATTGTAAATTTTTCCTTGAACAACTCTATTGGCTTGTAATTAAGATGCACCATGTGCTTATCAGTTAGGAGGAAGTCAATGACCTTCAGTGCAAATGCTCAACTGATTTCACTACAATAATCAAAGACACAATTAGTAATTAAAGAAACCAGAAGAATGAGTAAAACATTATGGTTGACACATTTAATTTACCTTTGTTGAGTGGATGGCGCATCCATAATACACTTCCAAGACCATGTCTTCGTAAGCGCATTTTGGCCTAAGTCTGTAAAGTAGCCAGTTTTCATCAAAATACTAGGCATCATGAGTGCGAGGGGATGTACAAGTTATTCTAGTTTACCATCATCATACAAACTGACATTGCTTTCATAAATTTGAATCAAACCCTCTGCCTAGTGGAAAACAACATGCACAAAATACTTGTTATTAATTTTCCACACATAATACAACATCTTAGCCTTGCACTACTCCACAGCCCCAGGTTTTGGCATACTTCATTGAGGATATAACATTAGAGATGTAAGGAACAAGTCTTGGCAAGCATCAACTGTCTCACAAAAGTCCAAATCCTTCCAGTCTTTACTGGCAGCCTCCTTGATCTTATCCCATGCAATGTACTTATTATTGCATAATGCAACATCCATAACAACTTGACTACGGGCATAAATGCATGGACGTTTTATGTTTCTTACACGCATCAGCGCCAACAGTTCCTGCACATGCTAAATATTATAAAAAGTGTACGTTAAATATGGAGCTACTAAAACAATATACGCAGTGTTTAAAAGGCTTACAAAAATGGTAACAGACGGGTTAGCACTACACAACTGTTCAAAAAACCTCAAACCATAATTTCCAGTCAAGAAGTTTTTGAAACTTCTTGCTTCTTGTCAAATCATTCACAGTATAGTTTCTTATCTTCCTCCGCAACTGGTTTGAGTACGTCTACCTTTGGTTTCTTCTTCCTAATCTGTTTCAGTTTCCTTATATTGCTTGCAAAAATTGGAGCCTTCCTCAATCTGCTTTTCAATCTTATAACCCTGTACCAAGGTGACTCAACTAGTTTGGAAGGGATCTCATTTTGATTTTGCATCTCCCAAAGGATCTTCAACACCTTATCCAATTTGTCATTCACAACCTTCAACTCTTCGCACATATCTGTGTCACTTGGTCGAGCATTTCATATCATGCAATGTCCTCATCTACCAATTTCCTTATCAGAAAAACCACCAACTAGTGGTGAATCAGTTTTACCCCCACCCAAATGGTCATCATCAACAAAGTTAACTTCATCATTAATATCTAAGCTCACTGTACCAGGTGCCTTATTATTGGCAGTCACCCATTCTAAATCAATCGCTAACTGGTCGATTATAGGATATGCTACCTCATCGTCATATGGTACCAATTTCTTCATTTAGTCCATATCCATCTCACATAAGGTAAGAATAAGGTAAGGGTACACCTCCTGAAATATAGCATAGATAGAAGTCAACAAACAAGCAATACAAAAAAAATAGACACGAGGTCTAAAGATAATCTCCTACTATGGTTGAGTCTTATCTACTGGTGGAGTGTTATTTCACTCCCCATCTTACCACACCAAGTTCATCAACACTATGCTTAAAGGGATCTCAATCAGGGTGAGATGTCACTATCTTGTTGTGCCATCTCAACATCCTTGGCATCAGTACGACTTTGATTTCTCGGCATTACGACCAAATCGCAGAATTGTTTCATACACCCACGCCTACATTTTTTGCATGAACAAAAAAATATCAATTTTTGTCGGCTGAGAACAAAATAATAGTACTCAACTACAAAGAATTTTTTAGAAGGTTTTTTTAATACTTACCATGAATGCTCATGGGAAGCCGCATAGGGCGTAATTAACCAATTTTGACTTGTTAGCAGAGATTTTGCTTTCTGCGCTCTTTCTTACATATGATTTGTAAACTGGCAACACGTCCTTCTTCAAGTACTCAATTGTAAGCTCAAAACACTCCTTGCCCTATCGATACTGTCACGGCTCCAATTTTCCTCCGTAGGATTTCGTGATGGCACCTGGTCTCTAAGACTAGGTAAGCCTAACAGTTACTGAATTAAATGACATAATTTAACCAAAACAACTATTAAACAAAAACCATATATTTTCAAATAAAACAAACAATCCCAAAATGATACAATATCCCAAAACTAGTTGTACAAGTCATACGCTCTATTGAGTTCACTAGTGAATTTCTAAGTACAATTGTTCCGGAATAGAAATAAACTGTACTAAATAAACTTCAGAAGGTGACTCTGACCTCAGGCTATGATTACAGCACCAGCTACCACTCCACCTGCTCAGCTAGCTCGAGGTGGAGGTCGGGCAGGTAGAGGTCGCCCTAGAGGGGGAGGCCAGGCCAGATATTATGCTCTTCCTACTCGTTTAGAGGCAGTTGCTTCCGACTCGTCCATTATAGGTATTGTTCCGGTATGTCATAGATATGTGTCGGTTTAATTTGATTCGGGCTCCACTTATTCCTATGTGTCCTCTTATTTCCCCCCGTATTTGGGCGTATCCTGTAATTCTTTGAGTTCTCCTGTTTATGTTTCTACACCCGTGGGAGATTTTATTATTGTTGACCGTGTGTATCGGCCGTGTTTGGTTGTTCTTAGTGGTTTTAAGCCTAAAGCCGATTTATTATTGCTCAGTATGGTAGATTGTGATATTATTTTAGGCATGGACTGGTTGTCGGCCCATTATGCTATTCTTGATTGGCACGCCAAGATCGTGACGCTAGCTATGCCGGGCTTACCGCGGTTAGAGTGGAGAGGTACCTTAGATTACAATTCAAGTAGAGTTATTTCATTTCTTAAAGCTCAATGAATGGTTGAGAAGGGGTGTGACGCATATCTAGCTTATGTGAGAGATATCAGTATTGATACCATTACAGTTGAGTCAGTCCCAGTAGTAAGGGATTACCCAGATGTATTTCCAGTTGATCTTCCGGGCATGCCGCCTGACAAAGATATCAACTTTGGTATTGATTTGTTGCCCGGAACTCAGCCCATCTCTATTCCTCCATATCGTATGGCTCTTCCTGAGTTGAAGGAGTTGAAGGAACAATTACAGGAGTTGCTTGATAAGGGATTCATTCGGCCTAGTGTGTCACGTTGGGGTGCCCCAATCTTGTTTGTGAAGATGAAGCATGGTTATATGCGTATGTGTATTAATTATCGCTAGTTGAACAAAGTTATAGTGAAGAACAGGTATCCATTGCCTCGTATTGATGACCTATTTGATCAGTTACAGGGTGCCAGGGTGTTTTACAAGATTGCCTTACATTCAGGCTATCATAAGTTGAAGATTCGGGAGCCAGATATCCCGAAGACTGCTTTCAGGACTCGGTATGGTCACTACGAGTTCCTTGTGATGTCATTTGGGCTGACCAACGCCCCAGCAACATTCATGCACTTGATGCACAGTGTATTTTGGCCATATCTTGTCTCATTTTGCATTGTGTTTATTATCGACATTCTGGTGTACTCCCGGAGTCGGGAGGATCATGAGCAGCACCCGAGGACTGTGCTTCAGACCTTGAGAGAAAAGAAGTTATATGCAAAATTCTCAAAGTGTGAGTTCTGGTTATACTCATTGGCATTTTTGGGTCACGTAGTGTCGAGTGACGGGATCAAGGTGGATTCGAAGAAGGTGGAAGCAGTGTAGAGTTGGCCCAGACCGCCCTCAGCTATGGAGATCTGGAGTTTTCTTGGTTTGGAGGGGTATTACCGTTGATTTTTTGAGGGTTTCTCATCTATTGCAGCAACTATGACCAGGCTGACCCAGAAGGGTGCTCCGTTTAGGTGGGCAGAAGAGTGTGACGAGATCTTTCAATGGCCCAAGACAGCTTTGACTGTGGCCCCAATATTGGTATTTCCTAGCTCGTTCGGGGTCTTATACTATATATTGTGATGCGTCACGGATTGGCCTCGGCGCAGTGTTGATGCAGGATGGTAGGGTGATTGCCTATGCGTCTAGGCACCTGAAGGTGCGTGAAAAGAACTATCCTGTCCACGACCTAGAGTTAGTAGCTATTGTTCATGCCTTGAAGCTTTGGTGGCACTATTTGTATGGTGTCCCTTGTGAGATCTACACTGATCACCGGAGTTTGTAGCATCTGTTCAAACAGAAGGATCTTAACTTGCGTCAGCGGAGGTGGTTAAAGTTGCTTAAGGATTATAATATCACTATTCTATACCATCCCGGGAAGGCCAATGTGGTGGCCGATGCCTTGAGTCGCAGGGCGGAGAGTTTTGGGAGCTTAGCATATCTACTAGCAGCTGAGAGGCCATTGGCATTGGATGTTCTAGCCTTGGCCAACCATTTTGTCAGATTGGATATTTCTAAGCTGAGTCGAGTTTTGGCTTGTATGGTCTCCCACTCTTCTCTTTATGATCGTATTAGGGAGCGTCACTATGATTACCCCCATCTACTTGTCCTTAAGGACACAATTCAGCACGGTGATACTAAGGAGGTCACTATTGGAGATGATGGTTCTTTGAGGATGCAGGGCATGCCACGTGTGCTCAATGTAGATAGTTTGCTTGAGTTGATTCTCCAGGAGGCTCACAGTTCGCGGTACTCCATTCATCCTGGTGCTGCGAAGATGTATCAGGACTTGAGGCAGCATTATTGGTGAGAATGAAGAAGTGCATAGTGGAATATGTAGCTCGGTGTCTAAATTGCCAACAGGTGAAGTATGAGCATCAACGGCCAGGTGGGTTGCTTCAGAAGTTAGAGATTCCGGAGTGGAAATGGGAGCGGATCACTATGGATTTTGTTGTTGGGCTTCCACGAACTCAGTGGAAGTTTGATATAGTTCGGGTGATTGTGGATAGGCTGACCAAGGCAGCTCATTTCATTCCTGTGATGACTACTTATTATTCTGAGCAGCTGGCTCGAGCTTATATCCTTGAGATTGTCAGGCTTCATGGTGTGCTGGTATCTATCATCTCTGACCGTGGTATGCTATTTACATCGTAGATTTGAAGGGTCGTACAACATGAGTTTGGTACTCGGGTTGAGTTGAGCACAACAATTAACCCTCAGACAGACGGACAGTCCGAGCGCACTATTCAAATATTGGAGGATATGCTCCGTGCGTGTGTGATGGAGTTTGGGGGGTTCTTGGGATCAGTTTTTGCTACTGCGGAGTTTGCCTACAACAACAGTTATCAGTCGAGCATTTAGATGGCACCATATGAGACTCTGTATGGTAGGTGGTGTCGGTCTCCAATGGGTTGGTTCGAGTCGGGTGAGGCTAGGTTATTGGTACAGACTTCAGTGTCGGTCTCCATTACACATGCACGAAGCATATCCTCCAATATCTGAATAGTACGCTCGGATTGTCCGTCCGTCTACGGGTGAAATGGTGTACTCAACTCAACCCGTGTACCTAACTCACGCTATACAACCTTCTAAAATTGCGATGTAAAATATGTACCCTGATCAGAGATGATGGATACCAGCATTCCATGAAGTCTGACAATCTCGCGAATATAGACCTGAGCCAGCTGCTCTGAAAAATAAGTAGTCACCACTGGAATAAAATGAGCCGACTTGGTCATCCTATCCATAATCACCCATACTGCATCAAACTTCTTCTGAGCCTGTGGGAGCCTAACAGCGAAATCCATGGTAACTCGCTCCCATTTCTACTCGAGAATATCAAGCCTCTGAAGCAACCCACCTGGTCGCTGATACTCATACTTCACCTACTAACAATTTAGGCACCGAGCTATATACTCCACTATGTCTTTCTTCATCCTCCTCCACCAATAGTGCTGCCTCAAGTCCTAATACATCTTAGCGGCACAAAGATGAATGAAGTACCATGAACTGTGGGCCTCCTGAAGAATCAACTCATGCAAACCATCAACATTGGGCACACATAGCCGGCCCTGCATCCGCAACACCACCGTCATCCCTAATAGTAACCTCCTTGGCATCGCCGTGCTGAATTGTGTCCTTGAGGACAAACATATGGGGATCGTCATATTAATGCTCTCTGATACGATCATAAAGAGAAGACCAAGAAACCACACAAGCCAAAACTTGACTCGACTCTGAAACATCATATCTGACAAACTAGTTGGCCAAGGCCTGAACATCCAATGCTAATGGCCTCTCCGCTGCCGGTAGATATGCAAAACTGCCCAAGCTCTTTGCCTTACAACTCAAGGAATCAACCACCACATTGGCCTTCCCAGGATGATATAGAATGGTGATATCATAGTCCTTAAGAAGCTCTAACCATCTCCGCTGCAACAAGTTAAGATCCTTATGTTTAAAAAAATATTGTAGACTTCGGTGGTCGGTATAGACCTCATAAGGGACACCGTACAAATTGTACCACCAAATCTTCAAGGCATGAACAATAGCTGCTAACTCAAGGCCGTGGACATGATAATTCTTCTCATATACCTTTAGTTATCTAGACGTGTAGGCAATTAGCCTAGCATCTTTCATCAACACCGCGCCAAGGCCAACACGCGACGTATCACAGTACACTATGTACGACCCCGAACCCGTAGGCAATACCAACACTGGGGTTGTGGTCGAAGCAGTCTTGAGCTTTTGAAAGCTCTCCTCACACTCCTCGGTCCACCTGAACGGAGCACCCTTCTAGGTCAATCTGGTCATAGGTTCACCAATAGATGAGAAACCCTCTATAAATTGACGGTAATGCCTTGCCAAACCAAGAAAACTCCAAATCTCAGTAGCTGAAAACAGTCTGGGCCAACTCTGCACTGCTTCAATCTTCTTTCGATCTACCTTGATCCCCTCACTCAACACTACATGACCCAGAAATGCCACCAATTCAAGCCAGAATTCACACTTTGAAAATTTTGCATGCAACTTCTTTTCTCTCAAGGTATGGAGCACAATCCTCAGGTGCTGCTCATGATCCTCCTGGCTCCGGGAGTACACCAAGGTGTCGTCAATAAACACAATGATGAATGACTCATGATAGGGCTGGAATACACTGTTCCTCAAGTGCATAAATGTTGTTGGGGCGTTGGTTATCCCAAATGGCATCACAAGAAACTCGTAATGACCATACCGAGTCCTGAAGGGAGTCTTCGGAATATTCGAATCCCGAATCTTCAACGAATAATAACCCAACCGCAAATCGATCTTGGAGAACACCATGGCACCCTGTAGCTGATCAAATGCGTGGCAATGGATACTAGTTCTTCACTGTAACCTTGTCCAATGACGATAATCAATACACAAGCGCATAGAACTTTCCTTCTTCTTTACAAACAAGACCGGAGCACCCTAAGGCGATACACTGGCCGAATAAAGCCCTTATCAATCAATTCTTGCAACTGTTCCTTTAACTCCTTCAACTCCGCTGAGGCCATATGATATAGTGGAATAGAAATGGGTTGAGTGCCCGACAGCAAGTCACTACCAAAATCGATATCCCTATAGGGCGGCATGCCCCAAAAATCCGTCGGAAATACATCTAGGTAGTCTCTCACTACTGGAAATGACTCAAAGGTAGGAGTATCAGCACAGACATCCCTCACATATGCTTAGATATGCATTACACCCCTTCCTATGCATGCGCTGTGCCTTAAGGAAAGACATCACTCTACTAGGAACATAATCCAAAGTAACCCTCCACTATAACCGTAGAAAACCTGGTATAGCCAACGTCATCGACTTGGCTTGACAATCAAGAATAGCATGGTAGGGCAACAACTAGTACATGCCCAAAATAACATCATAATCTACCATATTGAGTAACAATAGATCAGCTCGGGTCTCAAAACCACTAAGAACAGCTAAGCATGACCGATACACACAGTCAACAATAATAGAATCTCCCACAGGCGTGGACATATAAATAAGAACTGAAAGAGTCGGGGATATACCTAAATACAGAGCAAAATAAGATGATATATAGGAATAAGTGGAGCATGGATCAAATAAGACAGATGCATCTCTATGACAAACCGGAACAATACCTGTAATGACTGAGTTTGATACAACTGCCTCCGCCCTAGTCGCAAGAGCATAACACCTGGCCTGGCCTCCCCTTCTAGGGCAACCCCGATCTTCTCCTGACCTCCCTCTCTGCTGGCTGTGTAGGTGGAGTGGAAATTGGTGTGGTAACCACGACCCGAGAAGCCTGAGGGCACTGTGGAATACGTGGAGCCTGAATAGTCCATAGAAGTGCACCCCTCCTGAGTATGGGAAGTCCCTCACCATATGACGAGTATCACCACTGGCTCGGGCTTGGTCGACTGGACTGATAGCTGAAAGCACCCCGTGTAGGAGGTGCACTAGACAGTGGCGGTGCATAGTGGGCAACCTGAGACCTGGGAGTAGCCGGAATACCGCTGGAAATTGGGAGTGCTGAATGAACAGGACGACTTACATAGCCTTATACCATAACGGGCTGCAAGTAGGGCAGGAGCACCACTATGTGTGCCAAAATCTCGAGGCCTCTTGGCCTCCCTCTCCTCTCTCTCCCGGCCCCACATATCCTCCAATCTCCGTGTGATCTCCACAACCTGCTAGTATGGGATATCAGTCTCTAACTCTTGGTCCATGCTAAATCTAATACCATGGTTGATCCCCTGGATAAATCGGCAGACTCGTTCTCTGACTGTGGATACTAAGGTTGTGCATGTCTTGACAACTCGCTAAACCTGACAGTGTCCTCTGATACGGTCATAGCACCCTGGTGCACTACTCAAACTCCACTCGCCATTCACCCCAAAGGCTCTGGGAAACAAAATCCCTCATTAATATCTCTGACAACTGAGCGCATGTGAGTGAAGCTGCCTCGACCAGGCTACCTAACTTATCCGCTCGCCACCACTGATAAGCCACTCCTTAAGCTTGAACGTAGTGAAAGCAACCCCACTCGATTCCACAGTACCCATAGAACGGAGGATATAATGGCACTCCTCAAGAAAACCCTATGTATCATCTGAAGCTAATCTGCTGAAAGTAGGAGGGTGGTATTTCTTGTACCTCTCGAGCCTGTGCTACTCCTCCTCAGATGCTGCTGCCCTAACCCCGGGCTGAAGTGGGATAGCTGGATGCACTGGTACGATCTCTGAGACCTGGTCAACAAGGACCCGCTGCTCTGGGGTACGGGTTGCGGGAGTCTTTACTCCTCCCCCTGGCAGGAGCAAGTGGAATCAACCCTGTCTAAGCTAGAGTACCAAACATGCTCAAACACTGGGCGAGGGTCTCCTGAAGTGCAGGGGTAGTAACAGGCGTCTCAGGTGCCTATCCCCAAACTGGAGCTACTGGTGGCTCCTCTATCGCAGCTGGGGTAGGTGCTCTAGCTGCACCACATGCCTGTCCTCGGCCTCTGCTCCGGCCTCTCGGGACTCCAGTAGGGGGCGCAGGAGTTTGATCATCAGTTCTAGCTGTACGTGTCCTTACCATCTATTAGAGAATAGAAAGACAAAGATTTAGAATTTCGAAGTTAACAAGTCCGTACGATAAGGAAACAAAGAAATGAAGCTTTTCCTAACAGTTCCATAGCCTCCCAAAGATAAGTACAGACTGTTACATCTAAGTTTCAATAATGACAATAGTGCAAATCTATTCGTATCTATTTGATTGCAGGAAATCAGGAAGTAGCACTACTTCAAGAGAAGTTCAAAGTCAAGGATATCAGAATGGAAATGAGATCAAAGGCAACATGAACAATGCTAAATCAAAGGAAGTCAAAGTCATCAAAATGGAAACAAAATCAGTCCAGACGTGTTAGTCTCAATCAAAGGACATTGAGGCTGTCTCAACAAGGAAACATATCAAGTGCAACCACTAGAGAATATCAGGCCATGCTTCAAGGACTAAATTAAAATCAGAAGATTGATCAACCAAATCGAAGCCACAAATCACTCCATGAAATTTGGATATGAAAGGGGAAGGACGTAAACAGATCCAGCTCATCTCATGTGTAGGATTCGGAGGCGCCCCTTGGGTCAAATCTCTTAGAGGATTCTGTGCCTCAATCAAAGATCAATTTGCAACGGCTATTCAAACTCTCCTACAAGAAGACAGGTAATCTCAAGAAGAAGGCTTATGCAACTACACAAACTATTTTCTAAGTCTTCCTAGTTCTCAGTACAAACATTGTATTCTTGAGTCTACAAGTGTAACAAAAGATATGAAGAGTTAGAACACAAAAGGAGAGTTATGTCAACATTAGAAAAAACACTATTGTTGAATATCATTGATGGTGAACGTACTAAAACCATCACTATTGTAATCCTATATCAAAGATCTAAGAGAACCCTTGTGACCCAAGGGAACTGGAGGTAGGTACCACACCAGTACTGAATCAGTATAAAAACTGCTGTGCCTTCTTTAACTTTCCGTTTGTTTAGTTCATTCCTACTGCAACTGTTTACTGTACAAAACCTAGTCAACTAAACTCATACTTAGTCAACTAAGATTTTAATTAGCAACAATTCACCCCCCCTCTTGTACTTTCAATTGGTATCAGAGCAAGGCTCACAAACTTTGCTTAACAGCTAGTGACGAAAAGATCATGGGATCAAACACAGTCGTTGGAGCGCTATTTCAAGAAGGAACTTCTCAGGTACGACCTCCATATTTCAACGGGCAACACTTTTCTCATTGGAAAGTACGCATGGAAACATACACTATGTCATATGACATTAAAGTTTGGCATGTTATCAAAAAGGGAAATCTTCCAATTTCGCCAAAGAAAGATGAAAATGGTCAAGTCATATTATCAACTGATCCACTTGACTTAGATGACTACATTGATATCATAATAGTGAATGCCAAAGCAAAAAATATGCTGTATAATGCTATCACTGGAGAAGAATATGAAAAGATATCAAGCTGTGAAAGTGCTAAGGAAATGTGGGATAAATAAGAGGTCACGTATGAAGGAACCAACAAACTGAAATAAACAAGGATCAATCTTCTTGTTCGGGACTATGAATTATTTCAAATTAAGGATGGAGAATCAGTAGAGGAAATGTTTTCTAGATTCAGAAAAATCCTTGGAGATTTAAAGTCGGTAAAGGAAATGTTTTCTAGATTCAGAAAAATCCTTGGAGATTTAAAGTCATTTGGGAGACCAATAAAAAGTGAAGAAAAGGTCAGAAAAATTCTAAGAAGTCTTTCCACGATTTGGCAACCCAAAGTTACTGCTCTGGAATGTCAGGATCTTGACAAGATGTCCGATGATGAACTTAGAGGTGATCTAATAACCTTTGAGAAAACTCACTTGGATAGGCAGATTCAACAAGAAAAGAAGAAAACAGTTGCACTCAAAGCGACTGTGGCTGAACCAGAAAATGAAGAGGAAGAGGAAGGAGGAGAACAGGATGAAAACATAACCATGCTCTCTCAAATTGTAACAAACATGATGGGGAAAAACAGAAATAGTAGGAGAGGTAAATCAAACTTCAGAAAAGGAAGGACTAATAATGATAATGATAAAAATGATGGAAGATGCTATGAATGTGGAAAACATGGACACATTCAAGCTGAATGCCCCGAACTAAAGAAGAAACTCAGCAGGAACTTTCAAAAGAAAAAGTCCTTTGGAGCCTGAAGTGATGAAGAAGAATCTGCTCATGAAGAAATTGCAAATATGTGTTTCATGGCCATAAAAGAAGACAACAATGAGAACTCAGGTGAACTTGGGCTCATGGAAGATGAAGGAACCGATGAGGAAGGGAACTCAAGTGAACTTGGTCTTATGGCAGACGAAGAACTAGTGAGGTACGTCTTCCTACATGTCGTAATTGTTATGAACTCCAAGAATTTGTTGATATTGCTCTTGCAGATATTGAAAGAGTTCTAAATGAACTCATAAAAATCAAAAGAGAAAAGAAAGACTGGCCTTGAAGTTGAAAGTCTCTGAAATTGAGTGTGATATTGTTCAAGATGAAGTTAATGAACTTCAACTTCAACTGAATGGGTTGCGAAAATCCACCAGTGATATTTCTGCCAAACCAAATTAGATTGCTTCTTATACTTCTTTGATTAGAACTAGAAAACCTACTGCATGTTCTTATTGTGGCAAAATGGTCACAACATTAACCGATGCAAGAATAGAATCAGAGTAGAAAGAGTCTCTGAAAATCCCAATAATCCTTCTAGCTTTTATTGTTGAAATCTTGGGCACACTTCTAACCATTGCAAGTTCAAGGATAACAGGAGATGGGTCTGGCAACCTAGATCTTCTAGTCAAGCTAATACTCAGAAATCTAACAATTTAGGACCCAAGTAGGCTTGGGTACCTAAAAACAAGTAATCATTTTTTGCATGAACACCGCAAGAAGAATCGAAAAGGAAAATGATATCTTGACAACGCGTGTTCCAGACATATGACTGGTGACAAATAATTATTCAAAATGGTCACCAAACTAGATGGAGGAACAGTTACCTTTGGAGATAAATCAAAATGAAACGTAATTGGAGTTGGAAAGGTTCCTCTCAGCTCAACATGTGCTGTAGATGAAGTATACCTGGTTGATGAACTTGGTTACAATCTTCTCAGTATCAGTCAACTATGTGACAATGACTGTGAGGTTCGTTTTAAGAAACACGGTTGGTTTATAGAAGACAAATCAGGTAAAGTTATTCTTTCTGGTAATACAGACAGGAATGTCTATACTATCAGTAATGTAGATAGTACTGGTAATCAAATTTGTCTAGCATCTATGATTGATGATCCCTGGCTATGGCATAGAAAGCTTGGCCATGCTAGCATGCATACTATTCAAAACCTTTCCATACACGATCTTGTCATTGGTCTTTCAAAACTAGATTTCTCAAAAGATCATATTTGTGATGCATGTCAATTAGGAAAACAAAATCGTTCATCTTTCAAAATCTAAAACTTGTCTCTACTACTAAACCTCTTCTAACTTTTGCATATGGATTAGTTTGGTCCAACTAGAACTGCTAGTATTGGTGGTAGATTGTAGATGATTTTTCTCGTTTCACTTGGGTTATTTTTCTAAGTCATAAAGATGAAGCTCTAAGAAATTTTGAAGTTTTCTGTAAGAAGGTTCAACGTGAAAAAGGATACTACATTTCCACTATCAGAAGTGACCATGGAGGAGAGTTTGAAAGCAGAGTATTTGAAAACTTCTACAATGATCAAGTAATCTCCCACAACTTCTCTTCACCAAGATCACCTCAACAGAATGGAGTGGTAGAACGTAAAAATAGAACTTTGCAGGACATGGCAAGAAACATGATTGTGGAAAAATCTCTACCCCACCACTTCTGGGCAGAAGCTGTGAGCACAACATGTCATATTATTAACAGATGTCTGATTCGACCCATTCTTAAAAAGACTCCATATAAGCTATGGAATGGTAAGAAACCCAACATCAGTTACTTCCATCTATTTGGTTGCAAGTGCTTCATCCACAATAATATAAAGGTCAATTTGGGTAAGTTTGATCAAAAAAGCGACGAAGGTATATTTCTTGGATATTCCCCCTCAAGTAGAGCATATAGAGTTTAAAATAAAAGAACTTTATGCATTGAAGAATCGATTCATGTTGTTTTTGTGGATACTAACCCTCGCTCTAGGAACGAAAAACTTTTCGGAGATGAGGAAATTTCTATTGTCCCAAAGTCTATTGTTGTAGGAAAAGACAGTCAAGATGAGTTGACCAGTCAGCAGAATCGGTCAACTACGGAGCAGAATCAGTCAACCACTAGGGAAAATGAGCCAATCACAAATGTTCCAAATGAATGAAAAAATGAACCAGGATATCTTTACAAATTCATCATTGGAAATCCACATGATGGTATCACAACCTGAAGATCTAGAAGTTAAACTCTCACGTGGCCTTAAAATCACAACTTGAGCCAAAGAAGGTGGATGAAGCCCTTAAAGACGACCATTGGATCAAAACAATGAAAGATGAACTTGATCAATTTGAAAGAAATAATGTCACGCCCCAACCTTGGGAGGCGTGGCTGGCACCTAGTGCCGCACTGATCCGAGCGAACCACTCCATAACTTATTCATTCCTTTTGTAACTATCATGGTCCAACATGGCCACAACTCGTAATGTACAATTGTAAGTGGAAAAATATTATATCAATGAACCATCGTTCATAAAACATGAATAGACATGGGCCATCAAGGCCTCTGACATACTGTACAAAATGAACCTCTGTCTACAAAGCCTATAAGATTAAGCGACATCAATGGGATAGGGTGCCGACCTACCCATAAGTCTACAGTAAAACTCTGATACGATGACTCATAGACTTGGCTGCACTCCGAATGAGGTGGAGTCTTACCGACCCTTCGCTGAATGCTAATCTCGTCTACTATAAGGGCTCGTCAAACTGATTATCTATACCTGCAGGCATGAATGCAGTGTCCCCAACAAAAGGACGTCGGTACGAATAATGTACTGAGTATGTAAGGCAGAACTGAAACATAACAGTAAGTCAACATTAATTAAAGACATGGAAGAAACATGGAGTAAATGACTCAACCTGTAAGTCCGGATAGCTCTGTAAATCATGAAATATTAATAAGGTCAAGCATATGCGTATAAATGCCATGTAATGCATAGGTCGGTACGTACATAACATCATCAAGCCTCTGAGGGCATCCCATCATATTATTTCAGCCACTGTGGGCAACATCATCATCGTATACCAGCTGATCAGGTGGTGATGCGTATATAATGCCGTAACCTTTTCCCATATACCATATACATATATACGCGTATACATATAACGCCGTCTGAGTCATGGGTAAATGCACATGTATAAATGAATGCAATGCATAATAAAGTATGCCAATAAAATCTCTAACTAGTAGTAGTATAAACTACAAAAATAATATAATAAAGTAAAATATTAAATAATAAAATAAATAAAACCTTCCCATGGCACTTTCTATTCATGTTCGATCGTCTTTGTTAATGCTGGTATTATTTTGTCCATCTATCTTTCCCTCTAAATTCTCGGTGATATTCATAGGGGAAATGCAAGTGCTCCTACCTGAATTTTATTTGTTAGTTTTTCTAACAATGGAGTATATTAAGAAGCAATTTAGTTCATAGCAGTTGAACGATAAAGATATAAACAAGTTAATGAATTAAAAATTGAATGAAATATATCTGAGTGTAGTGAAGGAACTAAAGCATGGTCTGTTTAAATGAGATAAGTGAAATTCGAGATTAAATAATAGAAGACTTCATTTAAATTTTGACTTTACAGAATTACAGCTTATAAATTTTGTCTTTACAGGTATAGTGTTCATATTTGCCTACTGTATTAGTATACGTTACTCATGGTGTAACTACAACTCCTTATGTTAACTTGGACGTTGGATAAAATTCGATGTTACTGATGTGGGACACTAAGAATACTTTTTGAATCACTACAGTATTGAAATTACCTTTGCAAGTCTCAAAAATAAAATTGTTTGCTTATTATATAATTTTTTTAGAAGTCGCTAAAGTTCCAAATCACAAAATAAATTAACAAAACATTGTAAATCTTATCCTGATTTAAGTGGGAGCCAATGGCGATTTGTGTTCTTCATTGTTCTCTATTTTTGTTCATTAAGTTGCGGAACTCGAATGTATATAATATGAATGAGTCATGTATGGAAATTGTGCATCTACTCGTTTCGTTTGTGTCGTATAGATCAATGCCAAAAAGAAAGAAGGGATAGCCTTAACATACCTGGAGTAGGGAAAAAATCTGTAAGATATTCTTGCTCAAATTCTTGTTGAAACAGAAATGTCATGTTACAAAGTTGCCTACCATTTTCAGGAATTCGCGATGTATAGAAGGCTAAACCAGCATCTTTTCTCTTTTCATGCATTCAAAATTCAAGGAGCATTTTTTTGTATAATTGTTGAGATTAGAACTAGAAGATGTACTTCTATCAGCAATACTACTAGCATTTTTGAGTCACTAAGGGATCATGGAGCATTTAGAATTTCATATTAGAACTATGGGAAGGGTAGGCTTAAACTCTAAAGTGATGACTTATTTGTCTATCAGATGCAGTGCTTTTGAAGATATTATACTGGCTTCTTAGCTCTATATCTCTAATGCCTTTTAGTTTTCCTTTTTAGACTCTATGTTGGGAAATGAATATTTTCTAACTCTTGTACAAGAATCAAATATGTGCCCCTCCCTTATGTTACACGCGGATGGTGAGATGTCAATAGCTTGTAGATCCAGGACCACATTAATCTTATGAAGCAAACATATATAACATTTTAATATTGTGGAGAATGGGGATTAGAGTACCAAACCCTTTCAAAGGTGCCATCTTGCAACTTAATTCAAGAGTCACTAAGGGTCCATGTGTTGCTGCCACGTGGGAAAATTTAGACTTATCCAAAATATTTTAGATAATTACCAATTACTCGCATAATTAAGAAGTATCTCAAATTACTTAAAATTCTATTTATTTTTAACACACTTTGTATAACTTACTATCGTGGTCATGTGGTACCATATAAAATAAATACATACACTATTATTTAAAACATCCATGTAAAAATACATATATTTTTTCAACTTCTAATTTTTCTAATCTCATATAAAGAGTACAAATTTTCGTACGCTTAATTCTTAAAATAGTAAAAAGATGACCTTCTTTTCTTGTGAGAAAATAATTTCAATCTTTATAATAAAGAAAATCTCATAAACTTTCTTATATTATGTGTATAATTTAAAGCATTTTCGAAAGTAGTAATATCAATAACTATATGAAATCATACTTTTTAAATATTTTTCTACAATAAATGTTCCACTCAAAATAAATACCATATCAAAATATATCTAATGGTATCAATGTTGTTAAACTTACGGAGTCTTACAATAACACAGTCACAAATCCTTTATAATCTCATGAATGGTCTTAATCCTTTCTAGCTCATTTGGATTACTACGACTAATTCTAATATTAAACTACGGGATGTAACAAATAAAGTGTGGGAATTGGTTACAAAACCATCAAACGCTTCCATTGTAGGAACTAAATGGGTCTTCAGAAATAAGCTGAATGAATCTGGTCAAGTGGTTCGTAATAGCACGGCTAGTTGCTCAAGGTTACTCTCAGCAAGAGGAAATCGACTACGATGAAACTTTTGCACCTGTAGCATGATTGGAATCTATTCGTATACTACTTCCTTTTGCTGCTCATAAAGGATTCAAACATTTTCAAATGGATGTAAAAAGTGCCTTTCTAAACAGATACATTTATGAAGAAGTATACGTGAAGAAACCTCCAGATTTTATAAGTGACAGCTTGCCAAATCATGTATTCAAGCTGTCTAAAGATCTATATGGACTCAAGCAAGCTCCTAGAGCCTGGTATGAAAGATTAAGCTCTTCCCTTCTAAATCAAAGTTTCAAACGAGGTAATATCAACACATCCTTGTTTATTAAGCACTCAAATTCAGGTAATTGTATTACTCAAATTTATGTTGACGCTATTATTTTTGGAAGTCCTAACTCCGTACTATGTGAAGAATTCGCTCACACTATGAATGGAGAGTTCGAAATGAGCATGATGGGAGATCTAACATTCTTTCTTGGACTGCAAATCAAATAGTCTCCCGAAGGGATCTTTATCGGCCAAACTAAGTACACCAAGAAACTTATAAAGAAGTTTGGCATGGAGAATGCAAAGTCCATTGGAACTGCAATGAGTCCAAAAACTGCGCTTGAAGAAGATAGTAATGGAAAGAGTGTGGATGAAACGATGTATAGAGGAATGATTGGATCTTTATTATATCTCACTGCTAGTCGACCAGATAAATGTTCAGTGTGTGTAAATGTGCAAGGTTTTAGTCGGCTCCAAAAGAATCTCATCTTACTGCAGTTAAACACATTATTAGATATCTTATTGGTACTTCTGAATCAGGATTACGGTATGCTCAATCTAACAATTATGTGTTAAAAGGTTTTTCAGATGCAGATTTTGCAGGTGATAAGATTGACAGGAAAAGTACTAGTGGCACATGCCAACTGTTGGGAAATGCTCTAATGTCCTGGCATATCAAGAAACAAAATTGCGTTGCTTTGTCAACTACTGAAGCAGAATACTTAGCTGTTGGAAGTTGCTGTACACAAGTTCTTTGGATCATGCATTAACTTCTTGACTATGATTTATCTCTTACTTCTACTCCTATATTTTGTGATAATACTAGTGCTATATGTCTATCAAAAAATTATGTGCATCACTCTAGGGTAAAGCATATAGAAATCAAGCATCATTTTATTCGTGATCATGTTGCAGAAGGTGATATTGTATTAAAATTCATTAATACTAAGTCTCAACTTGCTGATATTTTTACAAAACCTCTTTTAGAAGAAAGGTTTTGTTTATTGCGTAAAAAGATTGGCATTATGTATATTTTGTAAATATCTTTCATATCTGCATAAAATATTTTACTTCCTTACCTAAGTTTGCTTAATTGATGAAGTGTATTAATTTTGATGTGAGTGTAATTATTACATTTCCATCGGTGCCGCCGAAGCAACTCCTCAAAAGTGTCACTTCCTTCTGAACCTAGCTTTTCCTTAACCGAGGCAACCCTTCAACCTTTCAAACGCCTAGATAAGTACCCTCTTCTTCCTCTCATTCTTCATCTCCTCTCACAAAACTTCCTTACCATGGCAAAAAGAAACCTCTCATCTTCCATTGCCTTTAGAAAACCCACAACCCCAAAGAAACCGTAGACCTGGAAACATCCCTCGATTCAGAATTTCTTAAAATCGACAATGAAAGCAGTGAATCATTGGAGGATCTACCTATTAGCCAGAAAAAGGCAGGAAAGAGGCCTATGGAGCAAACCCCCGTAAAGCCTGCATGCCAGAAAAGGAAAGTGGAAAGCACAGATTTTGGGTCGGAGAACAAACTAAACTTCTATAGAATAAGTGAGAATTCAAGGTTTGAGTCCTATAAGTCAAAATCTATGGCTTATAAAGAGCCTGTGAGAATGTTCTATGCCAATCTGTTTGTTAATGACACAGATGACTTGGAATCCATGGTTTTAGGCACTCGAATTGTTCTTGACTCTTATCAATTTGAGAAAATATTTTCTGCTAAGTTTCATGGGTATGATGTTTTTGTGCAAAATTCCTGGCCAAAAGATTTTGAAGTTTCCCTAGAAGAAGCAAAAGCCTCTCTGTCTGATAACCCCCCCTGACATTGGTCCTAAAATCTCAAGTTTGAACATCGAGTTTTAGCCCACATGATAGCCACCACTTTACTTCCCAGAAGTGGGTCCCTCAACACTTTGACTATTAGAGATATTTTTGTTCTTTACTGTCTTGTGAACAATAATAGACTTGATTGGTTTGTGTGGATTCGTTAGTATATGCTTGAAAGTATCAGGAGTATATCCTCTTGTGTTGCTTGTCTATGGTTTGCTCATATTATACATCCTTGAAGTTATGAAGGTTGATTTGGCAAGCACGTTACCAATAGCTATGATAAGACTGCATTTGCTATGATGGGTTAAAGTGATAATGGATAGGTCAGGCGTGCCAAAGTTGAAAGTGCTCCAGTATAGGTTGAAGCACCCACTGAACCAACAGAGATTCAGTCGACTGGCACTAACAATCTACAGTAGATTCAGCAAAATCTAGATGGGGTTAAAGTCCTGCTCATTTCAATGAAAGAGCAGGTGGACAAAATTAGGGAAGTCACCAAGGAAACAGGTACAAATGAGGCTAAGCTTAGGATGGACATGGGAGCCACGAGGAGGTAAGGGATCAGGGCATTCAACTCCATGACAGAAAAGACGGACAAAATCACCAAAGAAGTTGAAACCTCCTATGACTCTTTCTGCACCAAAGTGATCAATATCCTGAAGTACTTTCTGGGGAGAAACTAAGGCAGTACATGTGTGTTAAAAGCAATATTTGTTTGCTTGCTTTTATTTTGTGACTTTTTTTTTGCATTGATCTGTAAGAACCATCACTCTATGCCTCTGCTAAAGGCATAACCTCTGATACCCTAACTAGTTTGTCTATTATCTGCCTATTATCTACTCTAATTTGTATGTTTTGTCTGCATTTTTTTCCTTTTTGATTGATGTCAAAGGGGGAGAAAATCTGAGGAAGAGAGTAAACCACCAATGCATCAACTCAGAGGAAGCAGTGATGTGCAACAACTCAGGGGGAGCAAGAATCTCAAGCTATGAAAGGAAAATATACTCTATTTACTCTCTCTTGATTGTCATCATCAAAAAGGGGAAAATTGTTATATCTAAGTTTCAATGATGACAATAGTGCAATCAAATCATATCTATTTGATTGCAGGAAATCAGAAGTAGCACTAGTTCAGAAGAAGTTCAAAGGCAAGGATATCATAATGGAAACGAGATCAAAGGAAACATGAATGATGCTAAATCAAAGGAAATAAAAGTCATCAAAAAGGAAACAAAATCAGTCCAGACGCTGTAATCTCAATCAAAGGACATTGAGGCTGTCTCAACAAGGAAACATATCAAGTGCAACTACTAGAAAATATCAGGTCATGCTTCAAGGACTAAATTAGAGTCAGAAGATTGATCAACCAAATCGAAGCCACAAATCACTCCCTAAAATTTGGATATGAAGGGGGAAGGACGTAAACGGATCCAGCCCATCTCATGTGCAAGATTCGGAGGCATCCCTTGGTCAAATATCTTAGAGGATTTTGTGCCTCAATCAAAGATCAATTTGCAATGGCTATTCAAACTCTCCTATAAGAAGACTGGCAATCTCAAGAAGAAGACTTATGTAACTACACAAACTGTTTTCTAAGTCTTTCTAGTTCTCAGTACAAACACTGTAATCTTGAGTCTGCAAGTGTCACAAAAGATAGGAAGAGTTAGAACACAAAAAGAGAGGTTTGTGAACATTAGAAAAACCACTGCTGTTGAATATCGCTGATGGTGAACGTACTAAAACCATCACTGTTGTAATCCTTTATCAAAGATCTAAGAGAACCCTTGTGACCCAAGGTAACTAGAGGTAGGTACCACACCGGTACTAAACCAGTATAAAAACTGTTATGCCTTCTTTACCTTTCCGTTTGTTTAGTTCATTCCTACTGAAACTGTTTACTGTGCAAAGCCAAGTCGACTAAACTCACACTTAGTCAACTAAGATTTTAATTGGCAACAATTCACCCCCCTCTTGTATTTTCACAAACGTCTCCGTACCGATTGCGAGACTCTACTAAACCTGCTTGTGACTCATAACACCTATGAACCTAGAGCTCTGATACCAACTTGTCATGACCCCAATTTCCCTTCGTAGGATTTCGTGATGGCACCTAGTCTCTAAAACTAGGTAAGCCTAACATACATGTAGAATATAACTGAAATAATGAATAAACTCTCAAATACTCCACAACTATTATAAAGAAAACTTTGCTACTCAGCATACACAAACTTCCCAAAATCTGGTGATAACAAGTTACAAGCTCTACGAAAAAGTACTGATGAACCCTATACAAAAATGTGTCTATAAAGGGAAAGAAAATGAAGTAGACTAGATAGAGGGGGACTTCGACGCCTGCGGACGCCGGCAGGTATACCTTGATGTCTCTGAAGTTGAACTCGTATCATTGATGCCTAGACTGGTAGGAGGTACCTAGATCTGCACAAAAAAATTATGCAGAAGCTTAGCATGAGTACACCAGAACGGTACCCAGTAAGTGCCAAGCCTAACCTCGGTAGAGTAGTGACGAGGTCAGGTCAAGACCCTAATGGAACAAATAAGAAACATAACAGGTATGTAACAGCGCAATAGTGACAATAATGTAAATGAAACAATAGACAAATAGACCAAGATTAGCTACACGGAACTAAGGCAAATAATCCATTGCGAAAGAAAACAAGGAAATGATATGCCAAGGAAACAAGCAACCAAATTACAAATAAATTAATACAAAAGTATCAACCAGAATCACTACCGAGGTACCTCCTCGCAGTCTTAAATCATAAAACAATTCACAATCTTTCCTTATATCATTGCGGGAGCCTTGCATTTAGTTTTGAAAATCATTTTTCCCGAAATAGTTTCACGCGTTTTAGCCTACCTTATCACGCCGCGTGGCTTCAAGTAGTTCCCCTCCTAGCAACACGCGTATCAAGCCCACCTTATCTCACCGCATTCATTTCAACCCCGAAACCTTATACCACCGCATGCGTATCAATATCACAACGTATCACAAATCGCACCTCAATATCACAACTTGCCAAAGAAGTCAACAACAATGGTGTTTCCATAATAAATAGCCCATGGCTCAACTACAATATGCACAAGAGTCTCAACAATAACAACCAGGATGAATAACTTAACAGGAATAGTATTTCACAACTTAATAACTTTGCCTCAATGTGAATCACGACCTTTATAGCTCAATACCAATTTCAACAACAAGGTATTCCAAGAATAACAATTTTAAGTAAGGAACTAAACAGTTAAATAATGATTGAGTAATAGAGGAACCAATAACTTCAACTAGGCATGTAAAGGTAAATAACAAGTAAGAGGTATGGCAAGTAAAGCATGTGAAGATGGACTAAAGATGATGAATCCAATATATTATGGTAACTCCATTAAAGGCACTAAAAGAATCTATGTAGTTAGAACCGGTCAATTAACCCATTTAGCCCGTGTGCACACTCGTCACCTTGCGTACATGGCTTCCACAAATCACAGTTAACACAAAATCACACCAGTCCTGAGGGTTAATTCCCCACATAAAGTTAGGCAAGACACTTACATCAAAACACGCTAACTCAATCCACTAGTAAGCCTTTCCCTCGATTATCCAACTCCGAACGACTTGAATCTAGCCAAAATAACTTCATGCCATAAATATAAACTATAGAAATCTATTTCAAACAATAAAGTTATGATCTTTAAAGAGAAACAAAACGTCAACCTCGGGCCCGCATCTCGGAAACCTTACCAAACTTACAAAATCCAAATACCCATTTGATAGCGAGTCCAACTATATAAGTATTCAAATTCGACCTCAAATCGCCTTTAAAAACCTCACAATTTAGTCTAAGAAGTTTTCACAATTTCCCCCAAATTTCCAACTCAAATCACTAATTAAATGATGAAAACAACCATGAATTCGTGTGATATAACAAAAATCGAATTAGAATATTTTGTCCCGATAAATTTCTTGAAAATCTCTAGAAAGATTGCCAAAAAACGAGCTCTATAGGTCCAAAAAATGGATAATGAAATAAAACCCTCGAAAATCTCTATTTCTGCCGAGCGATTTCGCTTTTGCGGGCCAACAGCCGCTTCTGCGGCTCTGCACTTGCGGAAATTCCATTGCAGGTGCGGCCATGACTTATTTCTGGAAAATGCGCTTCTGCGGACACCCAAGCGCACCTGCGCCCACGCTTCTTTGACCAATGGCTCGCTTCTGCGAGCCCACATCTGCGGAGCTTCGACTGCATCTGCGGTCCTTCCCCAGCACACTCAAATCCGCTCTTGCGACGCCCCGACCGCACCTACACGCCCGCTTCTGCGGATAGACGACCGCACATGCAGTCCCAGCTGGGTAGGTCCAACCTCACTTCTGGAGCTCGAGGGTTGCTTCTGTGGTGCCGCACCTGCGGCCTTAAATGTGCAGGTGCGATTGCACCAGATACAACAGTGCTTCAAAAATCACAAAAGTCCAAAGTTTTTACGGATTCAATCCGAATCACACTCAGGCCCCTCGGAACCCCGTTCGAATATACCAAAAAGTTCCAAAACACATACCGGACCTACTCGAGGCCAAAAATCACATCAAACAACATCGATTCTACGAATCGCAACCCAATTCAAGCCTGTTGAAACTATAAACTTCCGAATTCTGAAACTAATGCCAATTCATACCAAAACTGCTCCGATTGACTTCAAATTTTGCACACAAGTCATAAATTACATGACGTACATTTTCCTACTTCCATAATAAAAATTGGCCCCGATATCAATAAGGTCAACTCCCGATCAAACTTGTCGACCTTCCAAACCTTCAACTTTCTAGCTTTCGCCAATTCAAGCTCATATGACCTACAAACCCCCAAAATCAACCTCTGGACACGCTTCTAATTCCAAAAGTACCATACATAGCTATTGGAACCGTCGAAACTCCATTTCGGAGATGTCTACACAAAAGTCAAACTACGGTCAACTCTTTCAACTTAAGCCTCCGACTTCGGGACTATGTGTTCCATTTCACCTTAGACTTTCCCGAAACCAAAACCAAACATCCTGGCGAATCATATATCCATAATACAATATAGGGGATAAATAGGGGATCAGGGCTAAAATACTCAAAACGACCGTCTGAGACGTTACATTCTGTCATGACCGAGTCATCTTTTGTCAGTTAGGATACAAATCATATCTGTTGTGACTGAGTAGTAGTTATTGTGTTAGTGAATTGGTAAATGCCTTGGCTGCAACATTCTATGTACAACTTGAATAAGAATTTTGTGCCCATCTATGTTCATCTTCTATATCCATGCTTGTGTACATTTGTGTGTGTTCCTCTTGTGATCTTGTGCCCATCCTGGTCCCTCAATGCTTCTGTTATGTCTTTTATGATTTCACATATGTCTGCACTGTTTTGAAACTATATCAAGCTCTTTCTTTCCTTTCAAATAAATTGAATTTAGTCTGAGAACTCCAAGGTGAACATCCTACTATTCCTGTTTGAATATAACACTCTGCTTGTCCATAAGTAAGGGTTTAACATTCTTAGAAAAGAGTAGTCATGTCATTGATCTTAGAGGTAAGAAGACTGGTGTCATGAGGTCTATATAGATTTATAAACCAGTAGTCTTGATTGAAACTCTGTTGTATTTTGGTACCTCTAACAGTATTTGTAGAAGTTCTCACTATGACTATCTGTTTGAAACCTTTGTTGATACTTTCAAAGCTTCTAGTAATCTCATGAACTTGTAAATGATAAAAGCAGACTTGAGTTTACACAATCAGTGCTTTTCGGTCTAATTAAGAGGCTGTATAGGAACATACACTTGCATTCATTAACTGTTGAAGGGATGAACTGTATGCTTTTTCTTTTACCTTCAAGATTACCTGATCTCAGATGCTTAGGTTCTCCAATGGTAACATAACAATGTCCATGCTTCTATATGTGTCAGAAACTCAACCCTTTGATTTGTTAATATGTTAGTCATTCACTTGGTTTGGAAACATGGTTATGATAGTGTAAATAAACCACCTTATGTTATCATGGCATTCTGTTTGGCTCTATTGAGAGGGGTATATACTTCTATGGTATAGTAATGTTATGGTAATAGGTTTGCATTGAAAGTGCCTCATTGGCACTTAAACTTGTGGGAAAGAATGAGTCATTAGTGGTTAGGGGTATTTTGGAGTAGAGTTTAACTCTTGGTTGGGCGGATCCTCCTTGGAACAAGCATTGCCCGGGCCTTGAGAACCTTGGGAACTTTGAAGTGTCGAGGGACTCAAAGGGGGCCTTGGCCTTGAGTGGAACTCTACCCTTAGCCCTTAATTCATTGATATTCATTACTATTTTTGGGTTTAGCATTTAATGACAACGAAATATTTTTAATGTAAATCATTTGCTATGCATAACCACCCCATTGGTATGACCCTTCATAATATTTAGGTACTGTTATGTCACGACCCAAAAACCGACCCGGTCGTGATGGCGCCTATCGTGGAACTAGGCCAGCCACTCACTTCCAATTACTCTATTTTCCAATTGAAAAGCTTAGGAAAACATCATATTTTAACAGAAATCCAATGATATAAAAAAAATAGAAGTTCCAAAACTAGCGGAAAGAAAATACAAGCCCGACCTCGGGTGTCACTAGTCATGAGCAAAAACTACTACAACTATTCGAAATAACAAGACTGGTACAGTCTGAAAATATCCAACATATAAACTAGAGGAAGATAGGGAAGGAGAAGGCGGAACTGCGGTCGCCAAGCATCTACCTCGCATCTCCAAGTGAAAGTCCGCACAATATAATCAGCAGCCGCTACCGTGACCCGAGACACCTGGATCTGCACACAAGGTGCAGGGGGTAACGTAAGTACACCAACTTAGTAAGTAACAAGTCCAACCTATAGACTGACAGGTAGTGACGGACCAAAACCTCAACAGGTAATAACATATATCTGAACAGGAAAAGTAGACATGCTTACAGTTCAAGTAAAGTTCAATAGTATTTAAATGCAACTGAATGGTACGAAGTTCAAAACTCAGAGATTTTACATATACCAATGCACAACTAGCATGATCAATGTTCCGTGGACCTCCACTCACAAGTACTCAACCCCTCGGTGCTGTATATGGCCATCCGGCCTAGGGAAGATCCATCCCGGAATATACATCACTGACCGTCGTCATCCAGTACCGAGGACACAGGCCAATCCAGCCTCACGGAGAAGATCCATCTCCCGGTATAATACTTCGGACAAGATCCATGTCCAGGGAAGATCCATCCCTCAATATCATCATCTGCGCTCACTGGGGGTGTAAAGACTCCGGAAGGGCTTCTCTCATTAGCCCAAGCGCTATAACAAAGCCAACAAAGGCTTGTTCAGTATCTCGCTGCGGTGTGCAGCCTAATCTCATACTATTCTCAATAGCAGGCTCTTGGCCTCACTCTGTCATAACTCACCAGTCTCACATACGGGCTCTAAATGTCATGATACTAGCCCGGTCAACAATAAAATGTGGCAAATAATAATAATAATCGAGACTGGGACAGGACATAATATGCATGAAAAGGACAGAGTACAGAATATCAATAAAATAAATGATGCGACAGCAAGAAATGACCTCTTGGGTCTCAATAATATCAGCGTGAAGCCTTAACATGATATTCAACATGATTTACAGCTCAACAACTAAATCACATAATTACAGCACGATATCAGTAAGAGAGAACCACTAAGCGGTGTTCTGGAATGACCCATGCAGCGTTTCCCATGGTGCACGCCCATACGCCCGTCACTTAGCCTGGCATCACCTTCATAGTAGTCATAAAACACATAGTTCGGGGTTTCGAACTTGCAGAACCAAGATTGGAAGCGTTACTTACCTCAAGCCAAGCCAAACTCTAGCCCGCGACTAGAGCTGTCAAAATGGGCCAGCCAAGCCCAGCTCAGCCCAAGCCTCGCGGGCTTTTAAATTTGGTGGGGTAGGACGGGCCGGCCCGCCACATGAACGGGCATTAATATGGCTAGCCCAACCCATCCCTAAGAGGGCCGCGGGCTAGGACGGGCCGACCCTTCAATTTTCTTTAAGAAAAAAGAATTTATTTAAATCCTTAAATATTTTTTCGTGACATAGTCGATTAATCATGTAAATAACTTTAAATTACATACTTTAACCAAAAGCACAAGCAAGTCACATAACACCTTCTAAACTCGTACCAATCTTCAAAACACATAAAACAACATCGACACATCAAATTAACCACGGATTCAAGCCTAAGAACTCTAAAAACTTCCGAATTCCGCTTTCGATCAAAAAGTCTATCAAACCTCATCCTAATGACCTGAAATTTTGCATACACGTCACAAATGACAGAACGGACCTACTCCAACTTCCGGAATTCCATTCCGACCCCTATATCAAAATCTCCCCCATCAACCGGAAAGCGCCAAAATTCCCATTTCGCCAGTTCAAGCCTAAATCTACTCCGGACCTCAAAAACACATTCCGATCACGCTCCTAAGTCCCAAATCACCTCACAAAGCTATTTGAACCATCGAAATTCACATCCCAGACCTATTTCACATAAGTCAACATCCGGTTGACTTTTCCAACTTAAGCTTACTCAAAAGAGACTAAGTGTCTCTAACCTTTCCAAATTCAAACCAACCAACCCGATACTATATAACACAAGTGAACAAAGCATAATGAAGCAGAACCGGGGAAAACAGAGTGGTAACTCATGAAACGACCGGCCGGGTCGTTACATGTTAGTTGCTATATTTTATTTTAAGTCATTTGCTCACATATTTCATGTATGGATAAATGTATAGAACATTATTTTCTAATGACTTTATCGCTTTCTTTGGAACATGTACAATTTTTGGGCCTGCTGAGTCTCAAAGAAGTCAGGCCCCAGCTCCGCATCATTGCATTTGAAGTCTGGAGCCTACTACTGTCTCTTCCCGCTGATTATTGGGCCTACCTCTTTCAGGCCCAAACTAGAGTCATTCTTCATCCTTTACGGCTTCTACTAATTTTTCATTATCTATATTCTCTACATGTATATAGAATTGCACTCACCATATTCGATCAGTGTTTTGTTTTACCTTTTGGATTACATAAATAACTTAGGCAAGCCTTAAAGAACATAGAATTAAAAGAAATATTAGTTAGTATCTAATCCTCCATTTGCTAATCAAAAGTTGTTCACATCATTAATCTGTTGTGTTTTGGTAACCCTTTCTTGAAGATTTTGAAGCCAAAAAAATTAGAAAACTTAATAGGGACAGCAGCTCCCCTTTCAAAACCAAAATGAAATACAAGGTTAGTTTTCAAAAAGGAATTGACTCTTTCAAATTTAGGAGTTTTCGTCTAGTATATTTTCAACATCCACTTTAGTCTAAGATCTAGATAATTTTAGAAACTAAGGTATATCTTGACCTATTTCCCCATAATATTTTACTTCACTATAAGTACACAAATAGCAATTATTCAAACACAAAGTGTTTACAACTTAACCTCATCTCATACGTTTTTATAAATATGAGCATTATGTACAATACTCTAAACTCTTTCACTTATATGTATATATATAACGTTATCTTCAAAGATTTTTCTGAACCTATGTCCTTTAAAAACCGCGCACCCTTTTTCAAATATTAAGTCTTTAAAAAATAGATACATAGCATGCCGCCTATCAATTCCTAGTTAAGAACAATACAAACAACTAACCCTTTAATCTAGTCTAAGTCCTATAGAGCTACCTCAGGTATATTTTATGGGGTTCCTAACACCTTCCCCTTAGAAGAACAAGAACCCTTACCCACAATCTCACTAGTTAGCAGACCAATAAAAGAACACGACTTTAGTAATCAAATAGGTACCGTAGTATACCTTTAAACATTAGGTGGCGACTCTCTTTCATCAAAATAGGGTGCAACAGTTGGTCACATGACTCCTTCTTAGAATAAGGAGGTTCGTTCTAGATCATAGGTCTACGATAGATAATATGGGTGGTCGATTACAAAACAGTAATCTACGAGATAAGTTGGTCAAATGACTCCTTCTTTAAATAAGGGGGTTGATTCTAGATTATAGGTTTACAATAGACAATGTGAGTGGTTGATTATAAACATTAGTCTATGAGATAAGTTGGTCACATGACTCTTATTAAAATAAGGGGCTTGATTCTAGATCATAGGTCTACAATACACAATGCTGGTGATTGACTATAAAATAATAATCTATGTTGTACAATGCAACAGTTGATAGTAGAAACAACAAGTGATTCCAAAAAGAATAAAATTGATTACAAACAACAAATCTATAATAGTAAAAGAGTTAATTATCCTTATTACAACACCAATAGCTAAAAGATCAAGAATACTGTAATAATACTTTACAAGTGATTTTCTTGTGGCCAAGTTCTTTGCAAATGGAACATATGTTTTGGCCTTTTCCCTACTGCCATAAGAATAATGTTCTAAAGTGCTTGTCCTTCTCTTAGTCTTTCTTCTACCCTTTGTAGGCTCTACATCGAGTGGAACTATTTTTGTGGACTGAATCTCGTGAGACACCACCCATTTCTCTTCTGTAGGGATTGTGTGAATGGTTCCTTCATATGTAGCCAAATATGTTGAAGCCTTATAGAATGGAGAGGAGTGCTCGTAAATGGAGAAACCAAATCCATTCCCAAAGCTCAATCTCAGAGTTGCCATTGCATGTGGGCAGGGTGTTTTTTCCAAATCAAACTAACAACAAGAACATGTGTTCAACTGCAGATCAACTACTGCATCCCCGTTGTGACCGATAAAGCTAAACTGGTTATTCTCTAATTTATGCACCCGGAGAGCGTCACCGATAATCATAATATTCCTGATCTTCTTTTCATCAGAAAGAACAAAGAGGGTCAAAACATTTTTCATTTCAGTATGCCTCTCTTCGAATTTTTCTGCAAACTTTTGAGCAATATGATTGAATAGTCCAATGATCAGGAAGTCTTTTTTATCCTTAAGCATTGTATTAAGCGATTCTGCAATGTTTGTTGTCAACACGCCGTATCGGTTTCCTCGAAAGAAGGCCCTGCTCCAATTTTGGAACCCAATTTCATTCGCGAGGCAGTAAGATGCTTCACTACTTTTATCATGCTCTTGTTAAAATGGTCAAAGAATTCCTCAGTATTGTATGATTGTGCGGCAGAAAAGAAATGCTTAATAAAATTTCCACAACGAACCTCTTGCGCATATTTTCATCAATGTGACGCGTGTAAAAATAATCATGAGCGGCAGTAAAAACTTTTTTAAAGCCATTCCGAATAGACATATGCCGATCATAAATAATGCACACTTTATCATTGTCGTCAACAATGTGCTACAACTATTCAAAAAAGTAGGCCCAAGAATCATCTCACTCTTTATCGATTACACAGAACGCAATTGGAAAAATATGATTCTCTATATCTTGTGCCACAATAGACAACAAGCAACGTCCATACCTACCACTCAGGAATGTCCCATCAATAGCAATAACCTTTCTCATATGCGTGAATCCCTTAATGAAAGCTCCAACGGATAAGAAAAAATATCTAAACTGTAATTTATCATCAACCTTCAAATCACAATACTTCCTTTATTATAGGACAACATAACATGGCAATACGCTTCCAACAAAGCATACCCCTCTTCCTGAGTACCCCTGATCATAGCCTTAGCTATTTCACTTACCTTACAGCTCTTCCAATAAGTAAGATTTTAGTTAAAATCTGCAAAAATAGCATCCTTCAGATCTGACAGGGATGTGCCTTTGCCACTAAGATATTCTTCCTTTGTAATATGCACCTAAAGTCTTCGGCAAAACATTAGGGTGACAGTTTAATATGTGTTGTACCTGACATGTGTGCTCGCCATGGTACTTGGTAATAAAAAAACCTATCAGAACTTTTGTACTTTAAAGCGCATAACTTCCATAGGCAACTCACATCTTGGCATGCCACCGAAGTTAATGTACTGCTACTCTTCTTCACATGAAACGTAAAATGCATTTCCATAGAAGCAATCTCCAACTGTTTCATTAGATCCAATTTGCCGTTGAAACATTTTCCAAGGAAAATCCTTGTATCATCAAAGTGACTATGTTGTGTAGCTAAAGAGTCCACCAAGACTTCATCTCCAGCTGCTCGACTGATAATACCTGGGAGCTCTTCCACTCCATATGTATCTTCCGGACCATACGAGTTCATTTCATTGTTACCTAAATCATGCAAGTCATGACCAAATCCACTGAAGCCATCTTTCACCATTATTTACTCCTCTACTTCTAAAATTGGTGTTGGCGGTGGTGGTGCAGCTACGGTATTTGAACCTTGATGAGACCTTTCAACTGGAACTCCAGCCCCTTCTTCAAACGAGCAGATGTACTTGGAGTAAATGTACTTGGAAATAGCTGAACGATCACTAGCATCCGACACGAGCAGATGTACTTGGATCTGCACAAAATGTGCAGAAGCAAAGTATGAGTACACCACAACGGTACCCACTAACTATCAAGCTTAACCTTGGTAGAGTAGCGACGAGGCTAGGTCAAGACACCAACTAGGGTAAGAAAACTGAATAGAGTATAGCGTAGTCTAATAATGGAAAGCGAGTAAGTAAATGATAGAAAAGCAATTTAACAATATAAGCTAACAACGGAAATTTAAGCGGTAAAGGCAACAAGTAGTGAACACATGATTAAAAAACTAGTAGTCAGATATGAACAAATACAAGACAATGAAGAAAACAACAAGAACTATTAAACCAACAAGCCTTTTTAACATGGAGTTTACAACAAGAATCACAACCGAGGTATCACACCTCATATCCCCATTTCAAAATTTCGATCACAACTTTTCTTATATCACCGCGTGAGTCTTGCATTTATTTATAGAAACATTTTCCCGAAATAGCTACACGCGTTTTAGCCCCCTTATCTCACCGCGTGGCTTCGAGTAATTCTCTTACTAGCAACATGCGTATAAATCCTACCTTATCTCACCGCATGCGTATCAACCCTTATCCTTATACCACCACAAGCATATTAATTTCACAACACAATAATCAACTCACACTACATCTACCCATATGCCATAACACTTGCCAATATCAGCAATACCAATGTTACCACAACCTATAGCCCATGGATCAATCACAACGTGTACGTGAATCTCAATAACAATAAAATGAATGAGGAATACTCAACAAGGAAAGATATCTCAACAATTAACAACTTCAACCTCTATGTGACAATGGCTTTCACAACTTAAAACAAAATTAACCCAACAAGAAGATATTCCATGAAATAATAACTTCAAGTAAGAGTAATTCAACAATAAAGGGCTAACAAGGCAATAAGAGAGGTAACAACTTCAACTAAAGCATATAAGAGCAATTACAACAACAAAGGATAGGACAAATGGTAACAACGTCAATTAGAGCATGCGAGAGTAAATTTAACAATGAAACAATGAAAGATGTAACATGTTATAACAAACTAAATTAAACACACGGAAGAAGTCTAAAAGTCTAAACCGATCAAAATACCACATATAGCCCGTGTACACACTCGTCACCTTGTGGACACGTCTTCTAGATGGTACAATTAACAGACAACAATCCAAATTCTAAGGGCTAGTTCCCTCATACAAAGTTAGGAAAGATACTTGCCTCAGCTAGGCCAATCAACCCTCGAAAATAGCTTTTCCCCTAAAATTTGCCTCCATGCGGCTCAAATCTAACAAAAATGACTTAATATCATCAAACAATATAAGGGAAACCAATTACGATAGATAAAGCTATGATCTTTGCATATTCCCCAAAAAGATAACAAAAATCAAACCTCAGGCTTGCCCGGTCAAAACTCGTGTCCAAGGGTAGATTCCGACTACCTATAACCCCAAGAGTCCATATATGTGATTTGTTTTTAGATCCGAGTCCAAATCGACTCTCAAAACCAAAATTCTCATTTTTCATAACTTTCACAAAAATCCCTCAAAATTCCACTTGATTCTCATAAAATTTGATGTTAAATCTAAGATATAATCGTGAAATATAATTGGAAATTGATTAGAATCACTTACCCAATGTTTGTAGATGAAAATTCCCTCTCCAAATCGCCTCCTACTGAGTCTAGGGTTCTAAAATGAGATGAAATCCCGACTTTTCACCCTTTTGATCAGTTGTAGATGTCGCAATTGCGAAGAAAATCTTGCAAATACGGCCACCGAAAGCCTAAGTGGAACTTCGCAAATGCTACAATGGGTTCGCAATTGCGAACCATGTACCCATCGCAAATGCGACAAAATATATCGCAAATACGATCCTACCCGGACTAGCCTATTTTCGTAATTGCAAGTGAGGTGTCGCAACTGCAATACTTGACCCTCACCTGTTCACTTTGCAATTGCGAGACTGGTGCTCGCAGTTGCGACTTCAGAGACACCAACACACCAACAACTCGTTTTCAGTCCAAACCTTTCTGAAACACGTCCGAAACTCACCCGACCCTTCGGGGCTCCAAACCAAACATTCACACAAGTCTAAAAACATCATACAAACTCTCTCACACGATCAAAACACAAAAATAACATCTAGAAATATGAATCGGACATCAAAACAAATAAATTTAAAATAAAAGTTCAAGAACCTCTAGATTACAACCAAGAGTCCAAATCCTATCAAACCAACTCATGATGACACCAAATTTTGTAGACAAGTTCCAAATAGAAAAACGGACCTATTCCAAGTCCTAAAACCAAATTCCTAACCGATAGCCAAAAGTCAACCTACGGTCAAACTTGAGAAAACTTCTAAACCTCAAATTGCCAACTTTCGGCAAAACAAGTCAAATCAACCTAAGGCCTCCGAATTCGATTCCAGGCATACGCCCAAGTCAAATATCACGATACGAACTTATTGAAGCCATCAAAACACTATCCCGGGGTCATTCTCACAAAAGTCAACCTTGGTTAACATTTCTAGCTTAGGCTTCTAAACCAAGAACCAAAGGGCCCAATTTCACCCAAAACCTTTCCAGAACGAAACTAACCAACCCCGAAGGTCATAAAAGCACAAATACACAAGTGTGAAGCATCAAAAAGGGAAACAAGGGGAAAATACACAAAACGACCGGTCAGGTCGTTACGTTCTCCCCCTCTTAAAACAAATGTACATCCTCGAACGTGCATAGAGACATACCTGATGTGATGAAAAGGTGAGGATAAAGACTCAGTATGTCATTCTCAGTCTCCCAGGTCACCTCCTCAACTGGATGACCCATCCGTTGAACCTTCACTAAAGCAATGTTCTTTGATCTCAACTTCCGGACCTATATGTCCAAGATAGCCACCGGCTCCTCAACATAAGTACAACCTTGTCCAATTGGACCGAGCTAAAATCTAATACATGGGATGGATCACCATAATACTTCCGGAGCATGGAAACATGGAACACTGGGTCGACTGGCGATAGGCTGGGTGGTAATTCAAGCTTGTAGCCACCTCACCAACTCTCTCATGGATATCAAAATGACCGATGTACCTAGGGCTAAACTTTCCCTTCTCCCCAAACCTCATCACACCCTTCATGAGAAACACCCAAAGCAAAACCATCTCTCCCACCAAAAATGCTACATCATGAGCCCTCCGATTAGCATAACTCTTCTATCTAGACTGTGATGTACGAAGCCAATCTTGAATAAACTTGACTTTCTCTAAGCAATCCCAAACCAAATCGGTGCCCAACAACCTAGCCTTAACCTGCTCAAACCAACCAACTGGAGAACGGCACTATCTCCCATATAGGTCCTCACAAGGAGCCATTTGAATACTCGATTGATAGCTGTTGTTGTAGGCAAACTCTGCAAGCAGTAGGAACTGATCCCATGAACCCCCGAAATCTATAACGTAGGCACGTAGCATATCCTCCAAGATCTAAATGGTGCGCTCAGACTGCCCGTCCATATGGTGGTGGAATGTTGAACTAAACTCAACCCATGTACCTAACTCCTGCTGCATAGCCCTCCAAAAATACGATGTGAACTGCGTGCCTCGATCGGAGATAATAGATACCAGCACACCATGATGAAGAACAACCTCACAGATATAGATCTAAGCTAGCTTCTTTCAAGAGTAGGTCGTCATAACTAGAATGAAGTGGGAAAACTTGCTTAGTCTATCCACAATAACCCACACTGCGTCGAATTTCTTCAAAGTTCGTAGGAGCCCAACAATGAAATCCAGGGTAATATGCTCCCACTTCCACTCGGGAATCTCAAGTCTCTGAATTAAACCGCCCGGCGTCTTATGCTCGTACTTCACCTGCTGGCAGTTCAAACACCGAGCCACACACTCTACTATATCTTTCTTCATTCTTCCACCAATAGTGTTGCCTTAAATCCTAGTAGATCTTGGCGGTACTCGGATGAATAGAGTACTACGAACTGTGGGCCTCCTCAAGAATCAACTCACGCAACCCATCCACATTGGGCACACAAATCCGACCCTTCATCCGCAACACCCCATCATCTCCAGTAATTAGTATCAAGACTAATCTCGGTGAAGTAGTGACGAGGGACAGTCAAGACACCCACTGCACATAACAACCTGAACAAGTATAAATATAGAACTAACTGGGAATAATATCACTATAAAGCTAGGCATGATGACAATAATAATACAATGCTTGTAATAGGAACCAAAAGCAATAGTTAGCAACGAGACACAACAGGTAATACCACTGTAGAGTAAGCTGAACACAGTTTAAATCCAGTGAAACCAAATAAAGGAAAACAAGTAACATCTTAATAAGAACACCGGGTTTATCCAAGAATTTCCACGAGATACCAAACCTCAAAATCACAAATCACGGGTCCCAATTCGTGAACCCTAATCGCTTGGCATCTTGTGCCCACATTACAACTTATAATCTGTACGGACAACTCACGTGCCAAGAGGGTGACAGTATCTAATATCCGCATGGACCACTCACGTGCCAACAATAAGAATGACTCATGACTGCATGGACAACTCATATGTCAATAGAACAACTCTCACACAGAAGGCAAGTAGACGAGAGTACATATAAATGGTCAATAACATCAGAATTTATCTTCTTAAAACAATATGGGTGATTAATTGCGCGTATTCTTGTGCAATTAATCTATCCCAGTTCAAGCCAACAAGTAAGAGTAGGGATAATGAATGGCACATAAGAAACGATCACCACAAAATGTAAGGGTAAAACTCACTCAAGGTAGGTACGCCACTCACAAATATCAACAACAACAATGTCCCAGGGCCATCACAAGTTATCACAAATCATTCCCCAGCATAGCCCACCTTGTCTCGTCGCGTGCATAATAGTAAAGTAAATGCCTGCCTTGTCTCGCTGCTCGGGAATAATAATGTTCCCACATTGTCTCACCACATGCGCAAACCTACATATATAGCCCGCCTTGTCATGACGCATGTACAAAATAACAATAATAATAGCATGGCAGAAACCTCGTGCAAACACCCGAATAATCCTCCTAACAATATCACGTGTGCCAAAAACATAACAACACTGAGTACAACAACAACAACAATACCCTGGGAGTACCGCAATTAAATCAACATAAGAGTTTCAAAAGGACAATGAAACGTAAGAACGAGCTCACAATGCAAGATATGACAGGTAATAATGTTTTCAACAAGAATGGCTCAACAATGGGAGAGATAATATGTAGCAATGATTCCACAAAGGTACAACTCGAGAATAAGCGAGATAGCATGAGTCAATGACCCCAAATAGGAATACGTCAACAATGAAAGGGATAACAAACTTCAATTAAGGCCAAGCAATTATATAAAATATAATAGTAACTTCAATTAAGGTTAAGCAAATTTCGGAAAGGATAATAATAACTTCAATAAATGTTAAGCAATTACGGAAAAGACAATAATAACTTCAATTAAGTTAAGCAGTAATGGAAAAGACAATCTATAACTTCAATGAAGGTTAAGCAATTACGAAAAAGTTAGCATGGCAATAAAGAGGCAACAACTTCAGTTAAGGAACATAAGGATTTAATTGGCAATAAGAGTAGAACATGAATCAATTAATTCCAAATAGGACATATAAGGGTGAAATTAATAAATGGAGGATTTAACATGACAAAATAACTTCATAGCTAATGAACATAAGAACCTAAGAGCCCTAAACGGTCAAATTTCCACAATTAAGCCCGAGTACGTACTCGTCACCTCGCGTGCACGGCCTTCACATGACACAATTAGTACAAATGACTCAAATTCTAAGGGGTAGTTCACCCACACAAAGTTAGGCAAGATACTTACCTCAAAGAAGCTAGACCGATACTCTAAAATATTCTTCTCGAGTGAAACAACCTCCGGGCGGCTCAAGTCTAGCCAAAATACCTTCGAATCATAAATAAAACTCATAGGAAATAATTCCGGATAATAAAGCTTCGATCTTTGATTAAAACTAAAAGGTCAACCCAAAAGTCAACCACCGGGCCCGTACATCAGAACCTGATAAAATTAACAAAACCTGAATACCCACTCTGATACGAGTCCAACCATATCAAAATTATCAAATTTTGATATCGAATCGCCCTTCAAATCTTCATTTTACATTTTGAAAGTTTTTCTACAAAATTTCCCATTTTATTCCTTTCAATTCACTGATTTAACGATATAAATAAGTAAGATATCATGAAATATAATCATTTTCGGTTGAGGAACACTTACCCAAATCAAACTCGCCGAGAACCCCTCCTAAATCGCCCAAAACCCGAGCTTCAAACTAAAAAATGTGATAAATATGGCAAACCCTCGAATATATGATTCTGCCTAGGGCTTCCGCATTTGCAGACACACACGCACATCTGCGCCTTTGCTTGTGCGAGACAATTCGGTACATTTGCGGCCTTCATTTGCCAACGCAGGGATCGCACCTACGACCATCTTTTCCCATCTACGATTTCGCAGAAGTGGCTCAAACTCCGCAAAAGCGGACACCATCCGGAGCCTCCAATGCGCATCTGCGATCTTTTTTCCGCAGATGCGTCCTCGCACCTGCGGTCCTCCATTCGCAGAAGCGATTCAACAGAGTGGCACCAACATCGCAGAAGCGACCAAATCTCGCAAAAGTCGTCACGCACTTGCGTTATGAATTTTTAAATCTTCCAACTTCTAAAACTCGTGACGAAACACATCAAATCAACCCGGAATGACGTTAAATTTTTGCATGCAAGTCCGAAATGACATAACGGAGCTAATCCAACTCTCGGAATCGCGATCCAAGCTCGATGTCAACAAAGCAACACCCGGTCAAACCTCTCAACCTTCCAAAACTTCAAGTTTGCCATTTTCGCCAAAATGCTTAAAAATATCCTACGGACCTCCAAACCCGAATCCGGATGCACGCCTAAGTCTAAAATCATCATACAAAGCTATTTGAATCTTTAAAATGTCATTTCGGAGTCTTTTACACAAAAGTCAAACTCCGGTCAACTCTTAAAACAAGAATCCTTCTTCTAAATCGATTCCGAATCATAAAAACAAACTCGACCACACACACGAGTCATAACACATATCACGAAGTCGCTCGAGACCTTAAGCCGCCGAACAAGACGCTAATTCTCAAAACGACCAGTCGGGTCGTTACAATTTTGAAATAGGTGAAAAATGATATGAAATCGGGTGTTTTGGGAGCTAAACGGGTTTTCGATGGGTCGGTTCTGTATGGATGGGTAATGGGTGGTCTGAAATATGGATTGGGGGTGTCATATTTAACGACCAGTCAAAATGGCCACGTGGAATTAACAAAATCTTTTTTTATTGATAAGTAGTCCGTTAGAAATGAGGGCACAAATAGACTAGATTTTTAACAGTAGGGTCACTATTAACAAAACAGATAAACGAAGGGCATTTATAGATCGAAGCGAATAGGTTAGGGACAGCTCTGGCCTTTTTCTGAAACAAAAAAAGATAATCTCTTAAGTACGGGTCTAGGACTGTTTTTATCTCTTATCTATACTACTAAATATGAAATATTCTTTATGTTTGTCAAAGTGGACATCTTTAGTCTAGCTTTTAACAGTGTTTGTATAACTAACGGTAGAAGTCTCAAACCTAATGGCGACTATTAAATTAAAACCTTAATTAAGAACGACGATGAGACAAAACCTTTCTTCTTTGCATTACTGGATTCTCTGTTGTGGCTTGGTCAACAGCAACCTAAAAATCACAAAACCAATTTTTTTGTTTTCTGCTCTAGAACTTCCCAATCCATTGTCTGAATCTGTGAAGAGCTAAAATTTTCAAATTTCCAAGTAATACAATGACTTCTCATTCGATAACTGATTTTCCATTGAGTTTGTAAACCTGTCAGACTAAAATTGTCCACTTTTACAACAATAGGGGATATTTTATGAGTGCTGCTATTCGGCCAAACTCAGCGTGGCCCAAAAATGACCACATCCGTGAAATGCCAGTAATGCCCTTGTTTTTTCGTTTGGCTTAATGGCCCTTTTTTCCCTCCAAAATATTTTCCTCCAAAATTAGTTAATAACTTTTGATTATTCCAAAACATTGATCCCATAAATCATCATTCTCTCAGCATGGGAAGATAAAAAGCCTTCGTATATACGGATGGCGGCCTTCGTATATACGCTCAATTACATTTTTTTAAAAATATAATTACGTATTTTTGTTAAATACAATTACGTATTTTTTTTAATTAAATGCAATTTATACGGATGGGAAGATCAAAGGTCTATTATGTATATATCATACCATATACTTATGTTAAGATAGCTTGCATTAAACACATAATTCACCACACTTCCCTTAACCTAAACATGAATACTAACCGAGAAACTAGTTTGGACCCATTAAACCCGAATAACAGTCTAGAAACTAGGTCGGATCAAGTAAGGAATGCATTACACATATCATTAGGGTTGAATTCGAACGACAGTTTGATGAATGAAGATGAATCGATCGACATTGATTCAGACGGCAACTTCAATGATGGAGAAAATCCTGTTGACGATGCTGCTGCTGCTGCTGATGATGATGATGATGATGATGATGATTACGACGACCATTATTTAGAGGAAGAGGGAGAAGTTGGAGAGGACAGGGAAATGCCTAGTGAGTTCAATGAAGAAGATCTTATAATTGGTCCAATTACTGGGATGCAGTTCAGTAGTAAGGATGTTCTGTTTGATTTTTACAAAGAACATGCAAGATTATCGGGTTTTTGCATTGTCAAAAGAACGTCCAACAAAAAAGGTGATGATATTATTAGGTATGTGCAATATGGTTGTGATAGGTCTAGGAAACCAAGGAATAAGCATGTTACCAAGAGGAAGAACTGCCGTGCTAGAATAAATGGAATTTTGGAGGAGAATGGTTCATGGCGTGTTTCAAAGGTGGTAAAAAAACATAATCATCAATTGGAACCAGCACTATCGCGATTGATGGCTGGACAAAGATCGCTTAGCAAGTCTCTTAAGAGAACTCTTGCAGCCAAAGATATTGCTGGCTTAAGACCCTCAAAAAATATAAGAGTCGCTGAAGTACTTGCTGGTGGCCCCGAAAATCTGGGTTGTACACCAAAGGACTGTAGAAATTATATCTTGAAGAGTAGAAAGCTTCAGTTGCAAGAAGGGGATGCACAATCATTACTCAAGTTCTTCAGTGACATGCAGCAAAAAGATAGGGAATTTTACTACTCCGTAGATGTGGATAGTTTTGGTCGACTTCGTAATGTCGTATGGGTTCATTCACACTCTAAGGTTGCATATGAGGAGTTCCATGATGTAATATGCCTTGATACCACATACCTTGTGAATCGATACAATATGCCATTTGCTTCATTTGTTGGTGTCAATCAGCATAGGCAGTCCATACTTTTGGGATGTGCTCTTATGTCTAGTGAGGATATAACAAGTTACAAAATGGTGCTATCTACATGGCTTGGGGCTCTAAACAATGTTCATCCATTAGCTATCATGACTGACCAATGTGATAGTATAAAGGCTGCCATCAGTGCTATGATGCCAATACAATACATAGATATTGTATATGGCACATATTCGCAAAGTTGCCTACGAAGTTAAGCGGAGTTCTTGATGGTAAGATTGCAAAGGCAGAATTTAAGGCTTTAGTCCTTGATAGCATTAACGTTGCTGAGTTTGAGAGACGATGGACTGATTTTATTGAAAAATATAACTTAGAGGAAAGGGATTGGTTTTATAAGCTTTATTTGGAGAAGGAGAAATGGGTTCCGGTATACCTAAATGACCACTTTTGGGCTGGGATGTTGTCCACACAAAGAAGTGAAGGAATGCATGCTTTCTTTGACGGATTCATCAACCGGCAAAGCACTTTGAAGCTATTTGTTCAGCAATATGAGTTAGCCATAAGAGCTAAGTTCGAGAAAGAATTGGAAGCTGAATATAGGTCAAGGTGCTTTGAACCAAAATGTTTATCTGAATTTGCATGGGAGGAAAAATTTCAAACATGTTATACTCGTGAAGTGTTTGAATTTTTTCAAGTACAGTTAAGGAAACTGTACCACTGTGAAATCAGCTCCCCTGAAGACCATCAAGCAACAACAGGGGTGGAGAATTACATTATCTCAGATTATTCGTTCAGGAGTTTTAACACTAGAGATCCATTTGTATTCGCGGTTTAATATACACCTATTGGCGAATATCTAAGTTGCAGCTGCAAGTGGTTTGAAACAAGAGGTATTCTATGCTGCCATATACTTAAGGTGTTGTCTCATAAGAGGATTAATAACGTTAATGAGAGGTATATATTGAGAAGGTGGAGAAAAGATGTTGTTCGTCCGCACTTGAAACGTTTCTTTCTTGGAGGTTACCCACGTATGACTTCTGAATACATGATGTACAGGGAACTATTAAAGCATTTTGAACGGGTTTGTGATATAGCATTGGACACCGAAGTGATGAGGCGATATATTAAGTATCATTTGAACAGATTGGAGCATGACCTTTTGAATTGGGATGATGATCAAATGATAATTCCAGATTGGGAATTTGAAGATACACATGAGGGTGTGGGTGAGGGTGGGGGTGAAGGTGAGGGTGAGGGTGAGGGTGAGGGTGAGGGTGATGGTGAAGGAAGAAATATAAGAGATCCTAGATACGTAGCTTCTCGTGGACGTCCAAGGTTGAATAGATATAGAGGGAGAATTGATTCATACTTTAGAAGTTCACAAACGGCTGGTGGAAGTGGAGTTAGAGGTAATATGAAGGGTAGAGGTGGTGGTAGAGGTGGTGGTAGAGGTGTTGGCAGAGGTGTTGGCAGAGGTGGTGGTAGAAGTGGTGGTAGAGGTGGTGGTAGAGGCCGTGGTAGAGGTGGTGGTAGAGGTGGTGGTAGAGGCCGTGGTAGAGGTGGTGGTAGAGGTGGTGGAAATACTGGGCTAGCGGAAGGAATTGAGGTAAAGTATAACAAATTATTATTATATTTTTTTCCGAAAAATATATTGCTTATTAGTGTTATTTACTCTATACAGCAAGATGATGCAACAGTACAAGCACACAGTAGCTTGCCTGATCTTAACGATGAAGCAGACTGGGAGATAGAAGACTTGACCGTTTAGTTTGAGATGATTTAAGTTTGAATCTTATTTAATTTGATTTGATATAGATTTTTCTGAATTTTTTGACGTTGTTTTGTAATAATTTAAACGTGTGAGATAATAATTATCATTGTTAAATATTTCTTCATTTTATTGTTACTTCATTTTATCGGACTACACTAAGAAAATATGATTAGAAGTGAAAGACTTCATAACATTATAATCAGTTCAAACTAAGAACTAAAATACTCACATTTAGTTACTATGAAGCATTTATTATTCCCAACCGTTTTAGTAGTGTGTAGGTAGAATTAGGTTGAATTTTAAGTGCATGAATCAGTCATAATCACTTCAACAGTTGGAGGAATCTCTTCTTCAATATCACTGGAAGTAGAAGAGTAAGATATGTCGTCACTGCTAGTAGAAGAGTAAACTAGGGTTTGTGAGTATTTTAGGTCTTTAGTGTTTGAGTATGTGACCATATTTATAGGGGCCAAGCCAGTATCAAACATCCTGATTTTCTGTCAGTGAAAAAAAACAACCTATTTTTGGCCACACTATCTGGTTTTGTTTGAATTGTCGTAATTAATGATGTTAGTTGAATTGCATTTATTTCGGGGGAAATTTGGTGTTAGTTGACTTGCATTTATTATTTCGGTTACCAACCCTTTTTTGAACTAAAAACTATTCACATTCCAACTATATAGTTAGGGTTTGTAGTTAGGGCAATGAAATGATACCAAGTGATATACCAATTTGATAACTGGAAAATCAAAAGAGTCCGAAATCAAAATACACATTACATAATAACCAAACTGGAAAATAAAAGTACATATTACATAAAAAAAGCTAACAAAAGTTAAAAACAACACAAACTGGGAAGACAAAACATAACTAGTTAATTTCAACGGGATCTTGGAGAGTTCCTCGGCCTGTCACGTGCAATTGGAAGATAACACAGAATTCTGTAATTTCGACCAACTCAAAGTTAATTAACCAACCCCGCTTGATGTTATTATTCATCACAAAACATTTACAACCGTCTTTGATCCATCTCCGCTTACCCATGTTAATTTCCATAAACCAAGGCTAGCCATCATAGTGAAGAACCGCTGTGCTATGTGATTCAGGAAGGTGTTCGTAAAAATATTTTGGAATATGCTGCAAACAAAAAGAAAAAAAATTGAGAGATTTGTTTGTTTCAAAGATTTGAGAGAAAAAAAGAACCATCTCCGCTTACAACCAGATCTGTTTGTTTCAAATTGGATTTGGTTGAAACTCAATTTTTTTATGTATACTTGGTTGGTTGAGAGATTAATAAAAAAAATTAAAAAAATAGTTTGTTTGATATTTTATTACAACCAGATCTGTTTGTTTCAAACTGGATTTGGTTGAACCTCAATTTTTTTTGGTTGAAACCAGATGTGCCCCTCTTCAAAAACCAAGTCGAAAATCACAAGCATTTAAAAGAAAACAGAATTTTAAATGAAAAAAGAGCTCATTTACCATATAATCTTGCGTTATGTATGAATCCTTCATCAGAACTTCAAAAGATGGATTCATATCTTCGTCGGATGGGGATTGTTTGGTTCAAGGGTTTTGGTAAGAGTTAGGGTTTAAAAGTTGTGTGTGGTTGGGTATGGACTATTATATATAGTGGTTGGGTATGGACTATTATATATAGTGGTTGGGTATGGACTATTAAATATTTCTAGAATTAGATATTGAATTAAAGAATATAATATGTACTTATTTTTTTGTACATAAATATTGAATTAAAGAATACAAGAATGAGTGTTTGTTATTAAGGTTAAAAGATCGTTCAATTTTACATAAGAATTTGATCTATTGATTTTGCATGAATTTGAAAAGAATATCCTTTAACTATATCTTTTAAAAATTGTTATCATTTGTGTGACCTAACGTTAAATATAAAATTATGAATATTTTGTTACTCCATATACTTTTATCACATTTTTGAACTTTGTTTGAGAATAAAAATGACAAATTCATTAATGATCTCAATATGGTCTACTGTAAAAGTAGGAAATTAAACTTGATCACTATCTTAGTGTGACGACCCAACCCGTCGTCTCATGTGTTATAGCCCCGTTTTCCCCATTTATTGCTCTTTCATGTTTTATTATCAGCAATGGGTGAGTTAGAGTTGAATTGAATTGGTTTGGATAGCAAATGAAACACTTAGTCTCTTTAAAGAAGGTTTGGTTTGGAGAAGTCAACCGAACGTTGACTTATTAGTTAGAAAGCTCGGATGTGAATTCTGGTGATTCGGTTAGCTTCGGGAGGTGAATTGTGACTTAGGAGTGCGATCGGAAGTGATTTTGGAGGTCCGGTGTAGAATTAGGCTTGAAATGGCGAAGGTTGAATTTTGGCGAATTCCGGTTGGTAGGTGAGATTTTTATCCGAGGGTCAGAATGGAATTCTGAGAGTTGCAGTAGCTTCGTTAGGTGATTTTGGATATGTGTGCAAAATTTCAGGTCATTCGGAGGTGTTTTGGTCGGGTTTTTGATCGAATGCGTAATTCGAAAGTTTTTAAGAAACTTAGGCTTGAATTCGATGTGATTTGATGGTTTTAGCGTTGTTTGATGTGTTTTGAGGATGAGAACAAGTTTGAATGAGGTGTTAGGATGTATGAGTGTTTTTGGTTGAGGTCCCGGGAGCCTCGGGGTGAATTCGGGTGGTTAAACGAGAGTTTTGAGGTGTATTGCAGGTCAGATTTTTGCTGTCATCTGGTGTTCCCGCTTCTGCGGTAATGGACCGCAGAAGCGGTACCGCAGAAGCGGGTATGTGGTCGCAGAAGTGATCGTTAACCGGCTAGGGAAATTCCGCAAAAGCGGAAGGTGGCTCGCACCAGCAGGTCCGCATAAGCGGACACTGTACCGCAGAAGCGGACTTGAGGGAACCGCAGAAGCGGTGGTTGAATCGCATAAGCGAATAGGTGGTTTTTAAGTGAAAATCGCTTAAGCGGGTTTTTGGCCGCAGAAGCGGTCCCGCATAAGCAGTAGCGGGACCGCAGAAGCGAAATTCGCTGGTAACAGAACGGTTTTAAATGTTAAATTTCATCCGCGAGCAAGGGGTAGTTTTCACCATTTTTAAGCGACTTGGAGAGCTTTGGGCGAGGATTTTCGAGGGTTTTGACTGAGAATCAATTTGGAGGTAAGTCTCTTGGCCTAATTACTCGAGTTTATGGTAAATTTATCATAGAAATCAGTAGAATTTCATCAAAAACGGGTCAAGCTAGGGCTTGGAAAGCTGTAATGTAAAAATGGAATTTGGAGGGTCAAACGAGCTCCGATTTTGGTAAATTTTATATGTATGGACTCGTGGCGAGACGGGGAATCCGGTGATGTAAATCTCGTAATTTTTCGAGAAGTGGGCCCGGGGCTCGGGTTTTGCCAACTTCGTGAATTTTAGTATTTTTCGAGTCTTTTCGATTGGGTCATGTTTCTTTAGCCTATTGTAACGTATTCGTTGTGGTTTTAATCAGATTCGGCGTGCGAAGAGGTTGATTCGAAAGGCAAAGGCATAGCGAGCTAGACTTGTGGCCAGCTTGAGGTGAGTAATAGATGTAGATGATGACCTGAGGATTTGAAACCCCGGTATATCACATTGTGACGCTATATTGAGGCGAGACACGTACTCTATGACGAGTGCGGGGTCGATTGTGACTGGGGATTTGACCTAGTCCGTTCCGATTGATGTTCGTACTGTGTTCTTGACTAGAAATTTTGTAGTAATCACCTTACTTGGGTTTTATGAATATGTTTGGGGCCTTGTGCCTATCATTTGCATCCTTCAGGGATCCTTATCATTGTTCCCATGATACTTAGCATATTTCATGATATCAGTCCTGAGTTAGACACTGCCTTGAAATGTTTGTAAATAAATAAAGGTTACACACTTAGCTCTATAATTCCTAATAATTGAAACTAAAAATGGACAATTTGACTGTGCCCGAGTGGCTTGCATGCATATATATATATCTGGACTGAGTGTGGATCGGGCTGCACGCCGCAGCGAATGCTTCGATGATATTGCGCTTGGGCTGTAGGAGCCCCTCCGGAGTCTGAACCCCCACAGTGAGCGCGGGTACCCAAATGGATCGGGCTGCGCGCCGCAGCGGTCATGTGCATTGCATTGCATTCATGCATTTTATATCTGTTGGCCTTAATTGTCATTGTTTGCTGTTGTTTGATCGTTAACATGCTGAATCGTCGATTGTAGCTTTATATTGTAATATTTCGGGATTTCTTACTTTCAGCCATTATATATGTTTATTACTCACTGAGTTGGAAGTACTCACTTTACTCCCTGCACCATGTGTGCAGATTCAGGTGCTCCGGAGACTTAGTGGAGCTGCTTACTGTCATCTTGGATTTCGGTTTAGGAGTTGTTGAGGTAGCTGCCTGACGTCCGCAGGACCCAACTTCTCCCCTTTATTGCATTATCTTTTCCTATCCTAGACTTTTCTTTATTAATATGAATATAACACTCTGTTACATTTAGAGGCTCTAGACTCGAGACTCCGGATCTATTGAGGAATTGTTTGATATATTCATTATTATTTTCCATACTATTTTATCTAAATTCCGGATTTGGAACTTGATACTTACTATTTTAATGGTATTATTGGTTAACAGTTTGCGTGTTTGGGTTGAGAGTGTTTAATTGGTCGGGCTTGCCTAGCATTAGTGTTGGGCGCCATCACGACCGGGTTTGGGGTCGTGACACTTAGTTACAGTAACAAATGCATCATGCATTTCTTACTATGCCAAGGATCTAGTAGAGGATTCTAGTAAAACCTCATCTTCTTACTAGGCCAAGGATCAACTCATCTTCAGAAGCACAATTAGAGCACATAGATATTTCCGTTTTAAGCTTCAAGCTTAAGCATTAATGACATTTTAACAATACCATGCTTAGTGACTTCAAGCTGAAGCATTAAGCAGTCATGTTAACAAACACACATGGCATTATGAAAGATTCACATCACGAAACATAAGAAAATTAAAACTAGCCAACAAACATAATTGTATTAAACATGGCATAGCATGATTGTCAAAACACGCCATGTAACATAATTGTCAAAACATGGCATAGCAGGATTGTCAAAACACGCAATCAAACCATGCCATGTACCAGAATTTGTCCAAAAATGCAATTTTCCAGAATTGTTTAAAAAACCACAATTATACTAATATTTCAATACAAATTCAGCAACAGGTGATGCACACCTAAATTCAGAATTCTCAATTGCTGATCTGAGAACTTTATAATCTACATTCGTCAACGCCTCGATTGTGATTTTCGCAAGAGCCGGAGACTTTGCCACAAGAAGCTTCAACAGTTGCATGTGAGGACTTATCCCTCGAAGCCTCCTAATCACAATTTTTCTGAGGTTGATGAATGTTGTTTCTACAAAACTTGCTTCCAAATCAATGTTATCACGTGCCATAGGTACACAACAAGATTCCACCTACGAAATAATTAAAAAAAAAACCAAATGATTTCAGCACCTAAGAAGTCACTATGGAATGAGAATAAGAATATAACCAAATGATTAAGTAATAGAGTAACCTTGATTTCCATATGTTCTAAACATGGGAAGCTTTTCATCAAAGACAAAGCACAGGCAACGTAATACAATTCACCGAGATAAAGACCAGAAAGGTAAAGATTTTTGACACAACCAACAAGAAAGGGGAGATTAGTCGGTACATCTCCTGCACCTGCAGCCATTAACTAGAAAGAACATCCCAAATAAAAATGATGGCACATAGACCACAATATAATCCATCTATGAAAAAGCACTAGACTGAAGTTATGAAGCACATTTACCTTGAGGCTATGGTTATCGAAATGGAGATGCTCCACCGCAAATTAAGACTCAAGAACCCTAGTATAGTCAGGTATTGCTTCCAGGACTAAGCCTCCCCTAAAAGCAAACGATACTTGTGCCAGAAGAGGAACATTTCTTAAACTGATAGCCCATACTCTGCCTGTGAAGTCAAGGGACTTCAATTTGGGGGCATCAATAAAAATGACACCAGACTGATTATCTGAGAGTAGAAGCACCAATTGCTCGAGCAACGGGCACTGAGAGATTAAGGTTCCAAACAATGTGTACTCGATTGTAACATTGTATAGCTTAAGGCAAAGTAACCTATCAAATCCTGTGTAGGTTGTCGGATGGTTTATTGAACAATCTTCAAGAGATAGGTGCCTCAAAAGCACACATTTGAAAAATAAAGCAGGCAATTTGTATGGTGTCGTCCTATACGGAAATTTAATATTGAGATGTTCAATACCATTTTCAATGAGAAACCTTAACAACTGTATAAGATAAGAAAATTGCTCCGAATACGGAATTAAGAGGGTAAAGTGTTTAACAGGTCCTCGATGATGGTTCAAAATATGGCGGATTATAGTTTCAAAGTAAGCAGGTT